>NC_091756.1:62306724-62344224 GCF_043380555.1 Nothobranchius furzeri | reverse complement strand
GTGATGCTCAGGTCGCTGACATGCTGTTGGAGCTGTGTGTCACTGAATTGGAGGATGTTGCCACTGACTCACAGAGTGGACGATTGTCCTCCCAGCCAGTTGTTGTAGAGAGCAGTCATCCTTACACTGACGATACATCAACCAGCGGCACTGTGAAGATCCCAGGTAAAAACACTTGGCACACATTTCAGTTAGAAATGGGATCACTCACAAGTTTGACAACAAATCTTTGAACAACTTGTTTTTCCTGTAGGTGCCGAGGGTCTGAGGATAGAGTTTGATCGACAGTGTTCAACCGAGAGACGCCATGATCCCCTAACGATCATGGATGGAGCCAACAGAATAGTCTCCGTCAGATCAGGTGATAGGAGGGAGATGCTGTGCCTCAGCTGTAAAATACAACTTGCCTATGTACAATAAAAAATTCATGTGGCTTCTTGTTGTGTGTGTTTCAGGTCGAGAGTGGTCCGACTGGTCCAGTGAGTTAAGGATCCCAGGAGATGAGCTCAAATGGAAGTTTACGAGCGATGGTTCGGTTAATGGTTGGGGCTGGCGCTTCACTGTCTACCCCATCATGCCGGCAGCAGGTGAGCTACGCAACACTAAGTTTTTACTCTAGTTGGGTTCAACATTTTACTGCAGTTCCACAGAAAACAATTTCAATTCAATTCAAGTTTATTTATAAAGCGCCAAATCACGTCAAGAGTCGTCTCAAGGCACTTCACATAATAAACATTCCAATCCAGGTCAGTTCATTAAGCCAATCAGAAAAAATGTTTCCTATATAAGGAACCCAGCAAATTACAGCAAGTCACTGACTAGTGTCAGTGACTATACAGCAATCCTCATACTAAGCAAGCATTTAGCGACAGTGGAGAGGAAAACTCCCTTTTAACAGGAAGAAACCTCCAGAGGATCCTCGCTCAGCCATCCTCCACGACTCACTGGGGATCGAGAAGACCACACACACACACACACACACACACACACACACACACACACACACACACACACACACACACACACACACACCACACACACACACACACACACACACACACACACACACACACACACACACACACACACACACACACACACACAATAATGTGTCTATTGTGATGTCTTAGTAAATATTCTGTTTGGTGAGATCAACTAGCGGATCTCTAATTAAATGGGTAAACTAGTAGTAGCACGTCCAACGTCAAGGAAAGCAAAAAGTTATTATCAGGAGAGGGAGAATGTTTAAGTGGTTAGCAGCAGTGTGCTAGTCGATGGCCCCCTCCATGAGGCCACCACAGCTCAGCAGAACATCGTTGTAGCTTCTTCTGGGGAGAAAAACACTTAGAGATAAAATAAAGTTAACAGCTGAAATAGCAGGAAATAGTACAGTTAAAGAGCAGATTGTAGAATAAAGCAGTAGAGTGTGGAAAGTGGTCAGTGTGTCCTCCAGCAGTCTAAGCCTATAGCAGCATAACTACAGAGATAACTCTGGATAACCTATCCTATTTAGATGGAGGCATGTTGGAGGCAGGACAAGGGAGAGCCGTCTTTACCGACTGTACACTCCACCTCCCTCTACTCCCCCACTTGTCCAGATTTAGGCTAACATCAGATTTTAACTATAGGCCCTATCAAATAAAAATGTTTTAAGCCTATTCTTAAAAGTAGACAAGGTGTCTGCCTCACAGACTAAAGCTGGGAGCTGGTTCCACAGGAGAGAAGCCCGATAACTAAAAGATCTGCCTCCCATCCTAATTTTAGATATTCTGGGAACCACCAGTAAACCTGCAGTCTGAGAGCGAAGTGCTTGGTTAGGAACATATGGAACAATCAGATCACTGATGTATGATGGACCTTGATTATTAAGAGCTTTATAGGTGAGAAGGAGGATCTTAAAATCTATTCTGAATTTAACAGGTAGCCAATGTAGGGAAGCTAAGACAGGAGAGATATGATCTCTCTTTTTAATTCTCATCAGAACTCTAGCTGCAGCATTTTGGACAAGCTGAAGACTTTTAACTACATTCTGTGGACTTCCTGAGAGTAATGAATTACAGTAATCCAGTCTTGATGTAATAAATGCATGAACTAGTTTTTCAGCATCACTCCTGGAAAGGATGCTTCTAATCTTAGCAATATTCCGAAGGTGGAAAAAGGAAATCCTACAAACCTGTTGAACCTGGGATTTGAATGACATGTCCTGGTCAAAGATAACACCAAGGTTCCTTGCTTTGTTCTCGGAGATTAATGTAATGCCATTAAGGTCAGGCGATTGGCTAAGCAATGTCCTTTTCTGGATTTCTGGTCCAAAGATGAGAACTTCCGTCTTGTCTTGATTTAAAAGCAAAAAGTTTAGAGTCATACAATTTTTTATGTCCTCAAGACAAGCCTGTAATCTACCCAACCGATTAGGTTCATCAGGGTTAATGGATGAATATAACTGAGTATCGTCAGCATAACAGTGGAAGTTTATCCCATGCTGTCTAATGATTTTACCAATTGGGAGCATATATATAGTAAAAAGAATTGGTCCAAGCACTGAACCCTGTGGTACTCCACAAGTAACCCTGGAGTATGAAGACGATTTGTCATGTACATTTACAAAATGAAATCTGTCAGACAGGTAGGATTTAAACCAGCCTAACGCTGTTCCTTTGATCCCTACAACATGTTCAAGTCTTTCTAAAAGAACATTGTGATCAACTGTGTCAAAGGCAGCACTGAGATCTAACAAGACTAGAACAGACACAAGATTCTGATCTGAAGCCATGAGAATATCATTTGTAACTCTCACTAATGCAGTTTCAGTGCTGTGATACTCTCTAAAACCAGACTGAAATTCCTTTCATTTCATTAGTGTTTAAATGCTGACATACTTGGATGGCCACTATTTTCTCCAGGACTTTGGATAAAAATGGAAGGTCAGATATTGGTCTATAATTCATTGGGTCATCTGGATCCAGAGAAGGCTTCTTAAGTGAAGGTTTGATTACAGCAACCTTAAAATCTTGTGGTACATACCCATTCACTAAGGATAGATTGATTATATCTAGAATGGGGGCAGTAACCAAAGGAAATGCTTCTTTAAATAATTTGGTTGGGATTGGATCTAAAATGCAAGTTGAAGGTTTAGATAAAGCTAATATTTTTGTTAACTCTGAAAGCTCAACTGGATCAAAACGGTTGAAGCACAGATGAGGTTCTACAGTCACCTCTGATGCTGCCTCACTTACTGAGGAAGAAGAAATCGCATTAGGGAGGATGCTAAAGATTTTGTTTCTAATAGAATTAATTTTACTTGTAAAAAATCCCATGAAGTCATTGCTGCTGAGGGCTAAGGGAATAGATGGCTCAGAGCTATGATTCTGTGTAAGTTTAGCAACTGTACTGAAAAGAAATTTAGGATTATGCTTATTCTCCTCAATTAGTGCTGAAAAATAAGCAGCTCTAGTTTGTCGAAGCTTATTTTTATAAAGCACAAGACTATTTTTCCAGGATAGGTAGGCCTCCTCATGGTGCGTAGAGCGCCATGTTCTCTCCAATTTCCTAGAGTTTTGTTTTAAGGCTCGTAGATGAGAGTTAAACCAGGGAGCCAACTTCCTGTCTCTAATTACCTTCTTTTTTAAAGGGGCAACATCATCTAATGCCACACGTAAAGAGGAATTAACATGATGAACTAAGGCATCAATTTGTGAGGGGCTAGAACTGAAAATATTGCCCTCTGCTACGTTCCTCTGAGATGCTGAGGACAGTAAAGATGGAACAGTTGATTTAAAAGACGCAACAGCGTTGTCAGATAGAGACCGACTATAGTGAAATTTACTTTCATGTCTCTACTGTTTGGTGCAAAAACAGTTTCACTGGTTTGTTGAATGCAACTTGTTTTTTATAGGTCCCAAAGACTTGCTGTCTGACCGCTGTATCCTGTCCTGCCCTTCCATGGACCTGGTCACATGTCTCCTAGACTTCAGGCTCAACTTTGCATCCAACAGGAGCATTGTGCCACGCCTGGCTGCTTCTCTTGCTGCATGTGCCCAGCTAAGTGCTCTAGGTACAGCACAGTTATTTTGTAATTGAGCGTAGATAAAAATTAAACAGCCTGTTCTGTTCTAATTCTAATCAAATGCGAGGCAACTTTTCAGTGAAATATTTGTGCTTTCGTGTGTCCAGCTGCTGGACACAGGATGTGGGCTCTGCAGAGGCTCCGCAAGCTTCTGACCACAGAGTATGGTCAGTCCATCAATATCAACCGGCTGCTGGGAGACACCGAAGGCGAGGCTCGCTCTATTGTGAGTGAAGCTTCCCTTAAACCTACACGTTAAAGAGCTCAACGTAACTTAATGTTGATTGTTTATTTTTCTATGAATTAGAGGAATTGAATTAAAAAAAGTAGATTTTAGAAACACAAACCCACTAGAAAAATAACTTTTCAGTCTGTTGTGTTGGGAAATGACCTCATGAACCACCTGAAATATTTATTTAAACTAAAACGTTTTGATTGGGTGTTGGACAACCTGCTGTTTAGACTCAAATTGATTCAAGATGGCATCACGGCTAATTAGATGGCAAACACCAAGATGGCTATGTTGGTCATTTTTACAGAAACGGAGCCAGAATTTGCCGTGTTAGTAGCTGAGAGTCATTTCAACACCTACTCTGTGTGTTAACTGATCACATGAGAACATACGTAGTCATTTTCCAGATTTGACGGAAAAGTAAGATGATCTTAGTTTGAAACTTTGGCATGAAAGCTGGTACAAGATGCACATTCCTTCATGAACCAGTCAGGCTTAAGTTTAACAACAATTCTTCTTATACATCACATACCACAGTGCCTTTGTTTTAAACAATAAAAGTGACCAACTGTAATATTTAAAAGGGTTGCAGAACCAGTGTGTCATTTAGGAAAACAAGTCCAATATGATTTTCATTAAAATAATGTATAATCCATATTGCTGCAGAGTTTCACAGGCAGCGCTCTGGCTGCTCTTGTAAAGGGGCTTCCCGAGGCTCTACAGAGGCAGTATGAGTACGAGGATCCTATCGTCAGGGGGGGCAAGCAGCTGCTTCACAGTCCATTCTTCAAGGTACAACTTAATGACAATGAACAGGAGTTATTTTTAATCCCATTGAATTAGATGAATGTTTATCTCCGAGACTAAATTTGGTGTGTTTTCAAGGTCTTGGTTGCCCTAGCGTGTGACCTCGAACTTGACACGTTACCTTGCTGTGCTGAGACCCATAAGTGGGCCTGGTTCCGTCGATACTGCACTGCATCCAGAGTGGCTGTGGCCCTTGATAAGAGAACCTCTCTGCCTCGAGCCTTCCTGGATGAGGTAGGGGTACCACATGGCTCCGTCTGTGGCAGTCTTCACTTTTCTTAACACACACAAAAAAAATCCCTGACAAGTTGCCTTTCTTTCAAAGGTTACAAAGAAAATCCGAGAGCTCATGGCAGACCACGAGAGCATGAACGGGCTCCACGAGAGTCACGACTTGTTCAAGCGTGAACACGACGAGCAGCTTGTTCAGTGGATGAATCGGCGCCCAGACGACTGGACCCTCTCTGCTGGAGGGAGCGGTACCATCTATGGCTGGGGCCATAATCACAGAGGGCAGCTGGGGGGCATTGAGGGGGCAAAGGTCAAAGTACCCACCCCAACTGAAGCTCTCGCCACACTGCGGCCTGTACAGCTCATCGGTGGAGAACAGACTCTGTTTGCTGTCACAGCTGATGGAAAGGTCTGTGTTGACTGCGTGCCGCACGTTTGGTTCAAATGCCGTCCAGCTTCATTAATAATTCTTCTTCAAAGGACGAATAAAATTATGTTTTGGTAACTGGTTTTATCTTGATCCTCAGCTTTATGCCACTGGATACGGAGCAGGGGGCAGATTGGGAATTGGTGGCACCGAGTCTGTGTCCACTCCAACTTTACTGGAGTCCATTCAACATGTCTTCATCAGGAAGGTGGCTGTGAACTCAGGAGGGAAGCACTGCCTGGCCCTCTCCTCCGAGGGAGAAGTTTACTCCTGGGGAGAGGCGGAGGATGGAAAACTGGGCCATGGGAACAGAAGGTAAAACCTTTGCCCTCAACAGGAAGCTGCCTTTAATTTAAAAACAAGCTCACGTCTCTGTTTGTTAAAGGTTAGAGTTCTTATTGTAACCGGGGTTCCTTCTGACTTCAGCCCCTGTGACCGTCCTCGTGTGATCGAGTCCCTGAGGGGAGTAGAAGTGGTGGATATTGCAGCCGGAGGTGCACACAGTGCCTGTATCACAGCCAGTGGGGAACTGTTCACCTGGGGCAAAGGTCGTTATGGAAGACTCGGCCATGGAGACAGCGAGGACCAGCTCAAACCTAAGCTGGTTGGTGATCCCTTAGCTCACTCTCTTACAGATCTCTAGTTGATTATTTTTCATGTAAATTAATTAACTGTGAGGGTGATTTTTGTCCAGGTGGATGCACTGCAGGGTCACAGGGTCATCGATGTTGCCTGTGGAAGTGGGGATGCCCAGACGCTGTGTTTAACTGATGATGACATGGTCTGGTCGTGGGGAGACGGGGACTATGGGAAATTAGGGCGAGGAGGAAGTGATGGCTGCAAAGTTCCAATGAAGGTAAAACAAATGACCGATATGTCTGTGAAGTTAGCAAAAATCACTCCGTACCTCTGAGCTCCTTAGCGGTCGCTTTTTTGGAAGACTGAGTGCTTCTAAGTTATAATGATGAACGAAAAGAAAATTCAACCCTGTTTCCCTCTCTATCACCAGCTAGCAAGTCCTCTAAAGGATGTTTGCTCATTGTTGTTGTGGCACATGATTAGGAAACCTCAGTAAGCTGATGGTTCGTTACCATGACTACAGAGTTAAAACACACATCAGTCAATCTAAACATGCAGAGGTTGTTTACTGTAACCATCTACCACCGACACATGTCATACAACCACATTTATCTCATTAGAATTATTACAGCAATAAGTTTGGACAACTCTGTTAGACATTAACATGATGTCTAAGGTTTCTTAATGTCAAGGCATCTGGACGCTGTTCTTCCTTTGGTCAAAGAAAACGGGGAACTGGAACAGATGCATCACGTGATTGTGGCTTCCGAGTTACTACCCGCTAGCCGCCGAAGCTACAACTACTAAGAAACTAACCAACCATAGATAACTGCTTTGGATCCAAATAACATTTTAGATATCAGCCCGATGGGGTTTGCCCCCAAAGTAGTTACCGGCTCCTCATCCACCATCCTTTTGAAAATACCGCGCGGTGTTCTGGGAAATTTTCGACCAAGGCCAGGCTCCAAGACACCCCCCGTGTGGGCACAGAGAACAAACCCTAACCCTCGGTAGAACATGAACATTGGAACACGCCTTGGCGGTTCCTGATGATGTATCTCCTAGGCAACCGGGACGGGACCAAGACATCAAGGCACACGTTGACATGTTCGCATAACTGTGCCACAGAACTAGTTAAAGCCCGGCACTCCCCAGAAGTATGGAAGTGGTTGGTACCGGTTACCCCACATTTAGTCCAGCATGCATCCCCCTCCCTTATGGCTGTTTATGTTCTTCCAACTCAACTCCCACCATATGTTGTCCATGGAAGTTGACGGGTATTGGTCCAACTTTCTTGTGACATAACCAGTGCTGTTTCCTTTTCCCACTTTTTCTTGATGCATTCTGTGCTGGCCTGTTGGCTGAATGTCCTTGTGTTGTCTGGAAAGAGTATCTGAGAGTGGGATTTAATTAGTTTGGAATATCTGTAAGAAGCTTAAATCTCTGCTTCTGGCGCATCTTTAACTCGGACGAGGTCTTCTAATAGGTGAATAGTAGTAAAACCTGGCTAGTCCTGTAGTCTGGACATGGTCTGGTGATGGCTCTCAGTCGTGGGGCGGGATCTGTAGCGCTCTTTCAGACTGTCTCCACATACTATTGGACAACAAACAATGGGACACACTTACCTCCACGAGTGTCAGTCAGCGGGGCAGTCTGCCATACGGTGTCGAAGATGCAAATGCTTCCTTTTTCTAAGTAAACTTAAATGCATCCATCTGCTGTTGACCCAAAGATAAGCCCTGTGATTGGACCAAAATCCCTGTCCGGGGCTGCGGAGGTGCTGATGGAGTGTGCCTAGGCAGACGGGCAGAGCAACATCCTGTTGCTTCGGCCACCGACTGTCTAGATTTTATAGTGATCTAAATAAATCTGCCTTATTTTACAAATGTGAAGCGTTACTCGACACGACTGAAGGTTTTTATTATCCAACATGAAACTGATGATTTAAATGTTTTTTATTTTATCTGTAGATTGACTGCCTTACTGGCCTGGGAGTGGTGAAAGTGGAGTGTGGCTCTCAGTTCTCTGTGGCTCTGAGTAAATCTGGGGCCGTCTACACGTGGTATGTACAGGGCTGCAGAGAAAAGACCTATCACGTGTTGTCGTGGTGAAGTGGGCGGGGCTGGCTAACTTTCATGTGTGTTGTCGTTTGAAGGGGGAAAGGGGATTACCACCGGCTGGGTCACGGCTCTGATGACCACGTACGACGACCCAGACAGGTTCAAGGGCTGCAGGTGAAGAAAGTCATCGCCATTGCCACGGGGTCCCTGCACTGTGTTTGCTGCACTGAAGATGGTACGGAGAAGCTGTCTGTAAATAGTTCTGCTCATGGTCCTCGTTTCGCTGTTCTGGAACGCTGAGTCTCAACCTCGCAGCAGCTTGACATGAGCCCCTTTTCTGTGCAACAGGAGAAGTGTACACATGGGGCGACAACGACGAGGGCCAGCTTGGAGACGGGACCACTAATGCCATCCAGAGGCCACGACTGGTCGCCGCGCTGCAGGGCAAGAAGATCAACAGGGTGGCCTGCGGCTCTGCCCACACCCTCTCCTGGTCCACCAGCAAGCCCACTAATGCTGGGAAGCTGCCCACACAGGTACTGCCCTGGCATGAAAACAGCCTCTCCCATTGTCTCCAGTAGGTGTCAGTAAAGCCCTGCAGACACAAGTATCATCCAGTCAGAGACCTTTGTTTTTGTTTTTATTCAGCTCGATTTTTATGTGTGTGTGTCGCTTCTGTAAGGTTCCCATGGAGTACAATCACCTCCAGGAGATCCTCATCATGGCCCTGAGGAACCGGCTACTGCTGCTGCATCACTTCTCTGAGCTTTTCTGTCCCTGCATTCCCATGTTTGACCTGGAGGGTCGGCTGGGTCAGACGGGCCACGGCCCCTCTGTGGGCTTTGACACTCTAAGGGGAATTCTTATCTCCCAGGGCAAGGTATGACTGCACGGAAGTAAAAACCACAAGGATGTACAAGCAAAGCAAAACGAACTGAATTTGTTTTTATTTTCTTTGTCTGCAAACAGGAAGCAGCTTTCAGGAAGGTGGTTCAAGCTACAATGGTGAGAGACCGACAGCATGGACCTGTAGTGGAGCTGAATAGGATTCAGGTACAATAATGTTTCTGCTTAAGCCCCCCTCCATTCCTACCCCCTCCATGTAAACACCCCCTGGAGATGTTATGTCCCAAACTGGCTCCTGAGCAAATCATGTGATGACTTTCATAAGGAGAGTTTATTTTTTTTACTGGTGTGTGATCTACTCTCCTTCCTGTCTGTGGAACAGAGTCATGGAGCTGCTTCGCCTGTTGAAGAGAAAGCTGCCAAATCCAGCCTTTAGCGGGAAGTTATTAAAGACAAAACACAAATGAAATCTATTTGTTTCACTCTGCAGGTGAAGCGTTCCCGTAGCAAGGGAGGTCTGGCAGGTCCAGACGGAACCAAGTCTGTTTTTGGTCAGATGTGTGCCAAAATGAGTTCTTTCAGCCCAGACAGCCTGCTGCTCCCTCATCGAGTTTGGAAGGTCAAATTTGTGGGTACGTGCGCCTTCCCTGAGTTAATTTTTAGATTTCTTTAGAGGTTACTCTTTATTACCAAACAGATCTCGGGCAGTATATCTGACAGTCATTTGGTTTTCACTTCCAGGTGAGTCTGTGGACGACTGTGGAGGAGGTTACAGCGAGTCCATCGCTGAAATGTGTGAGGAGCTGCAGAACTCTCTGACGCCGTTGCTCATCGTCACTCCGAACGGCCGCGACGAGTCCGGAGCCAACAGGGATTGCTTCCTGTTGAACCCTGCAGCCAAGTCCTCTCTTCATATGAGCATGTTTCGATTCTTAGGTATGGAATATCAGATATACGTCACTAAGTTCATCACTTAGTCAGGGCTGCAAAGGTAATGCAACATGAACTAAAACAGAAAAAAGCTATTTTAATTTAAAAATCTTCAGTCTCATCTTTCATTTTAAAAGGACTAATGAGCCTTGGTACATGTGAAACACCTGGAACACGTTTCGCGTTGGTTCTGGTCTGATCTGTGTGCTGTACTCTGCCCCGCCGTGTCCGCAGGAGTTCTCCTGGGAATCGCAATCCGGACTGGAAGCCCTCTCAGCCTGAGTCTGGCCGAGCCTGTATGGAAGCAGCTGGCAGGCATGAACCTGACCATCGCTGACCTCAGTGAGGTGTGTGGACATCGCTGCTCCTCAGTGCACCATTTATGTCCCTGTGTGAAATGCGCTGTGATGGTTTGGGCTTCACGCTCTAGGGGAGAAGCTCTAATTCTGCAGGACTCGCTTGAAAAAGAGGTTTTAAATCTCAATGGGACTTTTTTCCTGGGTAAATAAAGGTTAAATAAATAAATAATTATCACATTTTTTAACTCCGTAACTGCCAATGACGGCGTCGTCATTTACATATTTTACTGTGTGGGCGTCGGACGAGCCCCCGCACCGTGAGAGCAAACATCCCAGCTCTAAAGCCGATCTTCTTCCGCATACGTCACACGTCACGTGGTCATGAAGCAGAACATCCATGTGTTAGGAGATCGTTTTGGGCCGCTGCTGTAAAAAAAAAGTGAGGCGCGAACCGGAAAAGCTTCTGCCGATAACGAGTTAGACAACGGGTTGTGAAAGAACGGATAACGCTCGAAACGTGTGGACTCTTCCTGATGTCAGAGGTGAGTTGTCTCTTTGTTTTGGTAGGTTTGGTGTCGACATCATCCTAGCGCGCAACGTTCTGTGGCTCTTACAAAAACAGTGAAAATGCTGAAAAACGCTAGCAGCGACGGGCTTTTCCGATCAGCAAACGGCTGGCAGTGAATGAGTTAAGTGTGTGTGTTACCTGCAAAACCAAATGTAGGAATTGTTCTCAGGCAGCATATCAGCTGTTATTAATGAAAAAGGTCTGAATTTCTGGGTTAGGGTTAGGGTGGAATAGTTCTGGTGTTCTCCAGAACTCGGCTGATGATCAGCCCAGTGGTTGGTGGCAGGCTCAAGCAGTCGTCCTGCTACATGCAGAAGTTTTCCTAACCCACACTGACCCACACTGACGCCCTGTGGAGAAATCTCATTTTGGCCGCTTGTATCCGTGATCTCATTCTTGCTGTCACTACCCAGAGCTCACGACCACAGGGGAGGGTAGGAACGTAGACTGACCAGTAAATGGAGAGCTTCGCCTTCCAGTTCAGTTGAACGCCTTCTCCAAATCCACCAAACACACGTGGATTGGTTGGGCGAACTCCCACACACCCTCCAGATCCCCTAAGGGTGTAGAGATTTTTAAGTTTTTGGCTGAATGCAATATGCGTCTGTCCTTTTTTAATGTCAAAAGTAAAAAAACAACAATGGGCTAAAACATGAGAGCTGTGGTAGCCTCCAGGATGAATAAAACAAATTCCCCTGTGATGGGTGAATTCAGGCTTGAAACCTGACAGCTGTACCGATGATGAGGCCTGTGGTCTGTAGTTGTAGTACAAGTTACTGCTCCGAAACAGCTCACAGTAGAAGTTGGATTAATCTGAAATGTCTTGTTTAATTTCCTAATTGAAGCCCTTTAATTGCTTTTGAATCAAACCTGTCCATGCTCAAAGAAGGAATCCTGTTCATCCCGTTGGGTGTTCTACAACATCTGCAACTCACATGATCTGCATTAAAGCAAATGATTCCACCTCAGCTGAAGGTCAGTCTGTGTGTAGGTCCCTCCTTCTTGGAAGCTCAGGCTGTTCTTGACAGATTTCTGTGTAAGTTTCATTGTGGGGTGAGGAGACAGGAGGTGGTGCGATTCCTCTCCTGTCCTCACGCTCCGATCATACGCTCTTGAAACGTCTTTGGGAGAAAAGCAGGGTTGGGAAAATTCCTCTTCCCAATGAAAGCTGCTTTTGTTTTCCAGTTTTGCCCCTGAGATACTACAAAGGTTAGATGGGAAATGATTTTAGCACAAGCCCGAGTGGATGGTTGTAGAGTTCACGAGACTTGTGTTGTGGGCTCGAGTGTTTCTACGACACGAGTTAAAGAAGTTCTATAAAAATGAGTCTGATTGCAGCCTGTGATGGTTTTCCTGTTGTGTTCAGGTTGATAAGGATTTCATTCCTGGGCTGATGTACATCCGGGACAATGAGGCTACTGCTGAGGAGTTTGAGGCCATGACCCTGCCCTTCACTGTGCCCAACGCCAGCGGTCAGGACATCCAGCTCAGCTCCAAATACTCCCACATCACCCTGGAGAACCGTGCAGAATACGTCCGCCTGGCGATTAATTACAGGTGACCAAATGTCCTAAAGATGCGTTTCCAGTCATGCCCTACATCTCTCTCATGGCCTTTTTACCTGGTGCAGACTCCATGAGTTTGATGAGCAGGTGTCTGCTGTGCGTGAAGGGATGGCTCGAGTGGTTCCCGTTCCCCTGCTGTCACTGTTCACTGGTTACGAGCTGGAAACTATGGTGAGATTGAGCAGGGTTCTGTTGTGGAATGGTCTTCACTTTCTCTCCAGGTTTTCATATTCGTGGCTCTTGCTCTTCAGGTGTGTGGAAGTCCAGACATCCCGCTCCACCTGCTCAAGTCAGTGGCCACTTATAAAGGCGTGGAGCCGACGGCACCCCTCATTCAGTGGTTCTGGGAGGTGATGGAGTCCTTCTCCAACACAGAAAGGTCACTTTTCTTGAGGTTTGTCTGGGGTCGTACGCGGCTGCCGCGCACCATCGCTGATTTCCGAGGCCGGGATTTTGTTGTGCAGGTGAGTGTGTTTTATGTCAGCCTGAACTCAGAAGTGTGGTGGAGAAAGGTTGGAAACTCATGGAGATTTATTGAAATGATATAAAGCTCTCTACATGATCCGTACCTTTGATGTTAAGTGTTGTTGTTGTTTATTTTTTTTCAAGGTGCTGGATAAATATAACCCCCCTGACCACTTCCTGCCAGAGTCCTACACCTGTTTCTTCCTGCTCAAGCTGCCCAGGTACTCGTGCAAACAGGTGCTGGAGGAGAAGCTGAAATACGCCATCCACTTCTGCAAGTCCATCGACACGGACGACTACGCTCGCATCGCCCTGTCTGGTGAGCCGGCGGCAGACGACAGCAGTGAAGACTCTGATAACGAGGATGCGGACTCCTTTGCCTCAGACTCCACACAAGACTACCTAACGGGACACTGAAGTCTTGCACGAATGGTGGAAGAGGAGACTCTGTGTTGATCTCACCTGATGCACAAGTTCATTCTGACGTTCGGCCCACACACGAACATCTGAGGGAGGATGTGCAGACTTCAGAAAGAATTATAAGCTAATGAAGTAAGAAACACCACTAATCTCTCATTTAGTTTCTTCAAATGGAGCAACGGCAGTCAGCTGCACTTGATTGTTGTGTTACAGGAGTTACTTGTTATATTGCAGTTACAGCCTAGCACTGTGGCAGATCTCTCTCCCTGGTTTGTGTCAATCACCTGTCTCTAGACTGTAAATAGTAATTAATGTGTGATGACAGTAGAATTAATTTTTTAGTAATAACCAGGTTTCTTTATACAAAAGGAGAAAACCTTTTTAACTTAAAGTCGGTGTTTCTGAAACGGCCTCCTTCATTCAGAGCCCGATGAAGGGTCATTTTAAATTTGTGCGCCCCCTTCTTCCCCTCCAACATGTTTGTGCAACTGTTTACTTCAAGAATGTATATGATTGTGCCATGTATCCACACGAGATCCCATTCCTGCATATTAAATGTTAATACGTTTCTGTTAATAAATGCAACAAAGCAGAACGACAGTTTTTGCTTCCTTGCTGCCGGCGTGGCTAACCCTGTGTGATTCTGAAGAGCTTCAGGTGAGACGCGTAGAACACGGAGTGATGCGTGAATGTAGTGGATTTAATTAGAGCTTCACCAGTCTGTCAGACATTGTATTCTGGATTAAGGCTGGTGATACTCTAATGCTTCTGGAAATAATTCTGCTCCATTCATGACGCACTGAATTTGGCCAAACTAGGTCATTTAGGTTTATGTGTCTATGGAATAGTTTTAGCTGAGAATTATTATTTTTTTACGTTTTAAACACAGAATCTATTAATGTGTAGAGCAAAGGCTGAAAAGGTTCAGTTGTGTGATCTTTATCTCTGTGGAATTAAGGAAATATCTTCTAATTATGCGACATGGTGTCTCGTGACCCCCACACCTCCTCATAGTTGACCTCAAGTGTGTGTTTTCTTCTTATGGAATGATGCATACCTTTGTGGAGTCACGAGGAAAAGTAGAAAAAAAGAGCGATTTATGATGGCTTGATTTGGCTTAAAAATCCTTCGCATTCCTTCTGGGCTTAGGGCTCCTTTTCCTCGTGTCATAATCCGAGTGGGAGTCAGGCCAGCCTAAAGATGTACTTTATTTGTATTTATTAAAGATCTGGTAAAGCAAGCAGCAACAGGAAAAATGTCCCAGAGTAACGTTAGAAGGGTCTGATAATCAGATTAACTGTATGTCTCCTACACCAGGTGGAAAAACAGATAATCTGATTACATTGGCTCTTGGCAGGTTGGAGTCAACATTTTAGAAGCAACGCATATCCAGCGTTCACGTTAGAGTTGGCTTTTTATTTGCTGCGGCAGCCATCCTACGTTGTGCTGACTCCAGACGTTAACCGTCCCGTGATTTTTCTCTAAAGGTTTCATTATAACACATCCAAACTCCATTGATAGATGAGCAATTTAACATTTAGTCTGAAGTGTAAATATGATCTCAGACTCATGACGGATGGCTGCTCATACTGAGCCAGGTTCTGTTGGAGGTTTTTGTTACAGTTTTCCTCTCCACTGTCACTACAGGCTTGGGAATTACTGGAAAGTCAGTGACACAAGCTAGGTTTTCATACATGGGAAACTTAACTGATATAAACGGAACTGAATGCACTTAAAAAATTAGAATGTGGTTCAACAGTTGGTTAATGTCAGTAATTAAACTTAGAAGGTGAAACCATATATGAGAGACCCTCATTCAGAATCTCAGACAATTTGAATAATGTGAAAAGGTTCAATATTCTAGACTCAGTGTCACACACTAATCAGCTAATTAATTAAGGACACCTGCAAAGCCTTCCTGACCCTTTAGACCAGGCGTGTCAAACTCAAACTCACACGGGGCCGAAATGAAAATCTGGGACGGAGTCGAGGGCCAAACTTATTATTTTTGAAAAAGTGACGGCAAATTTGCACGTTTTCTTTATCAACATAAATGCAATTTTGAACCTTTACATTTGGAAACAAACATATTTCTGCATTAACACTGAATGTGGAATAACCAAATTACACACGAGCAAGTCCGTTTTAAATAAAACACATCAGTGGTATTCATTACTTGTGGTATAATCAGCATTTTTAAAATCTATTCAGGATTTATGTGTTTTTGTTTATTCATTTTTCTTATTTTTTATTCTCCTTTTTTCTCCTGTAATACGTGTCATCGCTGCTGTGACGTCTAGCTTTCCCCACTGAGGAACAATAAAGGGATTTTCTATTCTATTCATCTATCTGCAGCCTTTCCACTTCCTGTTTACTGTAGGCTAAATCTTTTCTCACGGGCCAACAACAAAATAAAAATATCATTTTATCTTAAATGAAAATGCAACATCTCACCTGTTAACTTTCATGTTTTGGAGCAGAAAAAGAGCAGAAAACCAACATATTTAAAGCTCAGTTTGCTCCACTGGTTTACTGTGATGCTCACCTGTTCCAGCCAGATACCTGCATCATGGGGTTGATCTGAGCTGAGGAGGAGACTCCTGTTGTTTTGTTCATCTTCATCATAATAATGACAACATTAGATGACAACAGGTGCTCACATAGGTTTGTGCTGCTGAACATGTCTGAGCAGCTTGACCACGTCGTTGTGTGTCGGGGAGGAAACAACCACAGAGTCGTGCTGGTTTGAGCGTGTCGCTGTTCGCTGGAGTTATATCGGCTCTGTCTGGACATTAGTTTGAAAACTTTCTCTTTCAGTCGTGAACACATTACTGAGCGGCTAGAATCTCCGTTTCTGGGCTTCAACGTCAGAAAATAGCTGAGTGAACTCGGCGCTGAGTGAGAGGAGTGTAGTTTGTCCGAGACAGCGGAGCTGCAGAGACCGGCAGCAGGCGCTGAAAAAACACAAAGGAGGGGGCTTCGTCGGCTCCGCGCTAACGCCGCAAAGCATCATGGGAGTTGAAGTCTTTGCGGTAAAATCGGCCAGCGGGCCAGTTTTAATATATTTTTGATATTTATCTCGCGGGCCACATAAAAATGCTCCGCGGGCCTGATGCGGCCCGCGGGCCTTGACTCTGACATATGTGCTTTAGATGGTCTCTCAGTCTAAGCTGGATTACTGATTCTAAAGTGCTCAATAACTGAGGAAGTAACAACAACCTCCCTGAATACCTTCTTTTTATGCTGCTAATTAAACCAATTCTACCTTTCTCTGGATCCTATAACACCTTTTCTTATTCATTATCTTTCTTCCTTTAAATTTTTTATTAAAGATTTTCAACTTTCCACATTTTTATTATATTTTTGAAATCATATATTAAATCACTCACTCACACACACACACACACACACACACACACACACACACACATATATATATATATACATATATATATATATATATATATATATATATATATATATATATATAAATCATCTGTCACTATCAGAAATCTTTTATGTACATTTCTCCAGCTTGTAGTGGTCTAACAAAGAAAGGGATTAATCAGGGTCATGGATCCAAGATGATGTGATTTATTTTCCACATCAAAGTTTTAATAATTTTTGAGCAGCAGCTTTTAGATTACTTGACCGCATTTTCGTTGACTGAAATCTGAACTTTGCACCATTCCAACATCTTGTTTTCCACTTAGACACAGATGTGTTGCAGTGTTTTTATCCTTGCCCTGTTTTATCACCAGTTTGGTCCGAGTTTCAGCTGCCAGACGGTCTCACATCAGACCCTAGAGTAATTTGGTATAATGATAAAAACTCAACCCTAACACCCAAATGATCACCGCTCTACCACCGTGCTTCACAATGTGCAAAATTTGATGGATTTCTCCAAAAGTGCAGTTCTGCAACTTCACCTTGTTCAAAGGAGAGTGTGTCAAAAGTCTTCTGGCTTTTTCAGACTCAACTTCGCAATCATAAACTGTAGACCCATGGACTGTAAATTGATGGAAATTTGTAAAAAATGTTAGCATAACTTTGTTCCTTATGTACCTATAGAGGTTTTATGAAAAACCCAACGTGCCTCTAAGAGACTACAGTTAAAAGAAACACTGAAACATTTTCTCTCTAGGCTTTGTCTTCCAACTGATTTTTGTTTAGGTTGAACTCCCAAAGGTTCAGAGAGTTTATTTAAGCATCTGTTAATCATTATGCAAAACATCACGTTATTCAATATGCAATTGAAAAGCCTTCAGGCTTCTGCATTCAGACCACAGAGAAGCTGCTGCACACAGGATGATTGACTCGGGCAAAGTGAAAAGGCCAGACAGCCCTGAGAGTCTGCAGCCTGCATGTGACTGCATGTGGATGAAAGACAAAAACGTACAAAGATGGTGGTGCATGACCCCTGGTACTGGCCCGCTTTCAGCTGCATTATGGGGCTACTGACTTAAAGGTCTGGTTTCACGATATGAAAAGGCCTTATAATTAAAGAGAAAAATAAATACAGAAAGCCATTTATTTATTTAATTTAACCAGATGAGTCAATTGAGAACTCATTCTCATTAATGACGATCTAGCCAATAGGCAGCAGCAACAGACACATAGTTAGCTTTACACCAAAGAAAAAACGATCAGATAAAAACCTATAAGATAAAACAATTAGACATAAAGACAATGGACTGTTTTTATTTACAATATGTACAAGTAATCAAAACAAACTTAAAACAGTCTAAGTACTCAGAAGGCACAGCAGGCACATTGATCAGAAACTATTGATTGCAATGAATTATTGAAGGTAGATGATGGAATGTAGGTAGTGAGCTTCAGTGATTTTTGCAGCTCATTCCAGTCGTTGGAAGCAGCAAACTGGAATGAGGAGGAGTGGCCAAAGGAGGAGTGAGCTTTGGGAATAACCATAGAGATTGAGTTACTGGAATGTAAATTGCGCTGGTTGTTGGAAGTGATGTTTGGGGAGTGATGTCATGTGCAAACATCTGGCTGGTAGGAGGAGATGTAAACAAGTAACTGAATATAAGTTTAACTCCAAAAACACTAATGATTATTGATGTGCATATGCCAGGATGGCCCTAATATAAGGCTAGTTGCTATTCAGGTTAGTTTAGTCTGAAAAAACATCCTGGTTTCTTGCTTTAAAGAATCAGCCTCAAAAGAATCATCTGAATTGTGTCACCACTGTTAGTAAAACAAAGGTCTGAGTTCAACTCTCTTATTTACCTATTCGACTTGGCATTTTGGATAAATGAAGCAGCAGCATTTCTGCTATTATGTTTTCAAAAATGAAATTGTTCTGAAAATGAACGTTTGGTTGGCACTGAATGGCAACACAGCACTCTTAGAAAGATCCTCTTAATAAGCAGCACTTGATTCTTGAACTCGTGCTCATTAACCAGCTCGAACCATTCCGGAACTGCGCTGCTCTGGGTGGCTGCATGTTGGAGTAGCTCTGTTGATTACATGTAAGTTTTGCCTTTTCTTTGACATTTTTTCTTCTAGTTTCTCAAGAAAAACTGTATTTTTTGGACATTATACTTTTCTGTTTCTGGTGCTGTGAAGTTTAGAGGATTTTTACTGCTATTTTTTCACTTTTTGAGCATTTGTTATGATGTGTAACCATGGCAACAAGCTGGTTTACAATTGGGAGCAGCTGATTAACATTGGAAAGGCTGAAATAATACCTCAACTGAAGCCACAAATCCCAAATGAGCTAAAATGCAAGAAGCGTGGGTGCAGAGTGGGAGCAAAACGGAGACAGAGAAAGGGGAAATTCAAACCATCTCTCCCATCGATCATAATGGGCAATGTGAGATCACTGGCCAACAAGATGGAGGAACTCCAAGCCCTTTGAAGGACTCAGCCAGAGTATCGGCAGTGCAGTGTTATGTGTTTCACTGAGACGTGGCTGCAGGGCCATATCCCCGATTCCAGCGTCTCTCTGCCAGGATTCCTGACTGTACGAGCAGACAGAGATCTGAAGAGGGGCGGGAAAAGAAAAGGAGGTGGAGTGGCAGTGCTTGTCAACAACAGATGGTGCCATCCAGGTCATGTTTCAGTGAAATGTCGTCTCTGCAGCCCAGATGTTGAACTCTTGGCAGTAAGTTGCCGCCCATATTATTTGCCAAGAGAGTTCACCAGTGATGTCTTGGCAACTGTTTATATTCCACCTTCAGCCATTGCTGAAAATGCATTTGATGCCATCAGTTCCGTTGTCGCTAAGCTACAAACCCAGCACCCCAATGCATTTGTGGCTATATCTGGTGATTTTAATCATGCCTCGCTCTCTGCTACACTTCCAACATTTCAACAGTTTGTCAGCTGCTCCACCAGAGAAAGCAAGACATTGGATTATGCAAATGTAAAGAATGCATACATGTCCAAAACAAGACCTCCTCTGGGACAGTCAGATCACAATCTTGTTTTTCTCTGCTCAGATTACAAACCACTTGTTCAGAGGCAACCTGTGACAAGAAGAACTGTGAGAAAATGGTCACAGGGCGCTGAAGAAGCCCTGCAGAGTTGTTTTGAGACCACAGATTGGATGACTCTCTGCCAAGGATATGATGAGGACATCAATGCCATGACTAGATGTGTCACTGACTATATAAACTTCTGTGTGGACCACATCATACCCACCAGAACAGTGAGATGCTTCGCTATTAACAAACCCTGGATCACCAGTGAACTGAAGAATCTGCTAAATGAGAAAAAAAGAGCCTTCAAGGAGGGAGACAGGGAATTATTGAGGAGTATACAGAAGCAACTGAAGATCAAGATCAGAGACAGCAAGGAGGCATACAGGAAGAAGCTGGAGAACAAACTACAGAGGAACAATATCAGAGATGTCTGGTCAGGGATGAAGAAGATCACAGGCTTCAAGCAGAGGACGGATTGCACAGATGGCAGCCTGGACACAGCCAATGAACTGAACAAGTTCTTCAATAGGTTCAGTTCAGGAACAAACCCAGCATCCTCCTCGCCTGTCCCCAGCCAGTCAGACATCCCATCCTCCTCTGATCCAACATTTTCCTGTCACACGCCAGCTCTTTTGTCCTCTAACGCAGTCATGGACTCTTCTGGTTCTATAAATCCATCTTCAACCAAGTCAGGAGATGCTGCTGCCCCATTGACCTCCCCCTCCCGCCTATCTGTCTCTAGAATTCAGATGAAGAGGCAGCTGGAAAGACTTAACAGGAACAAGGCTGCAGGTCCAGATGGTGTCAGCCACAGAGTGCTGAAGGCCTGTGCAGAGCAGCTCTGTGGGATTCTGCAGCACCTCTTTAACCTCAGCCTGGCCCAGGAGAAGGTTCCGGTCCTGTGGAAGACATCCTGCCTTGTTCCAGTTCCAAAGAAAACTCGCCCATCAGTCAATGACGACTACAGACCGGTTGCCCTGACATCCCACATCATGAAGGTCCTGAAGAGACTCCTGTTGGTCCACCTGAATAAGCAAACTAGGACATATCAGGACCCGCTGCAGTTTGCTTATCGCCTTGGAGTTGGAGTTGAAGATGCCATCATCCAGCTGCTTCAACCAACCTACTGTCATCTGGACAAAGCAGGCAGCACTGTCAGGGTCATGTTCTTTGATGTCTCCAGTGCATTTAACACAATCCAGCCTGATGTACTTTGCCAGAAACTCTAGAAGACACAAGTGGGGGCCCCAACTATCGCCTGGATTAAAGACTACCTGACAAACAGACCACAGTTTGTGAGGCTGAAGAACTGCACATCAAACCAGGCGATCAGTACCATTGGAGCACCACAGGGCACTGTACTCTCACCATTCCTTTTCACCCTGTACACCTCAGACTTCCAGTACAAGTCAGAGACCTGTCATCTACAGAAATACTCAGATGACTCTGCAGTTGTCGGGTGTATCGGAGATGGACAGGAAGCTGAGTGCAGAGAGCTGGTGGAGCGCTTTGTGGCATGGTGTGGAAACAATCATCTGACCTTGAACGTGAACAAAACAAAGGAGATGATTTTAGACTTCAGAAGAAACAGGGTGGAGTCAAACACTGTTTCCATCATGGGAGAAGTGGAGGTGGTTGAGGAATACAAATACCTTGGAGTTCACCTGGACAACAGACTGGACTGGAGAAAGAACAGTGAAGCTGTTTACAAGAAGGGACACAGCAGACTGCACTTCTTGAGGACGCTTAGGTCCTTCAATGTCTGTAGCAAGATGCTGCAGATCTTCTACAAGTCTGTTGTTGAGAGTGTAATCTCTTCATCCATCGTCTGTTGGGGTAGCAGCATCAGAAGCAGGGACCTGAAAAGGCTCAACAGCCTAATAACAAAGGCTGGTTCTGTTCTGGGGACGACTGTGGAACCACTGGAGGAGATAATGCCACTGGGAGTTCCTCAGGGCTCAGTCTTAGGTCCCCTTCTCTTCATAATCTACTTACTCCCACTTGGCAATATCTTCAGGAAATTTAATGCTAATTTTCACTGCTACGCCAATAACACCCAGCTCTACTTCTCTACCCAACCAAACCCCCCGCTCCCTTCATCCTCCCTTCTCAGTTGCCTCACCGAAGTCAAATCCTGGTTTTCTTCTAACTTTCTACAGCTCAACAGTAATAAGACTGATATCCTCCTCATTGGCACCAAGTCATCTCTATCCAAGACCAGTTCATTCTCACTCAGCTTCGACAACACCACACTTCTCCCCACCGCCAAAGCTAGGAGCTTGGGTGTCAACTTAGACAACACCTTATCTTTCATTCCTCATATTAACAACACAATAAAAACAGCTTATTTTCATTTTCGCAATATCAATCGGCTCCGCCGCACCCTCAGTCAGCACTCCACTGCTATTTTGGTCCACAGCCTGGTGACCAGTCGCATCGATTACCGTAATGCCCTCCTCTCCGGTCTCCCTCTAAAATCACTCAACAAGTTAGTTAGTCTAAAATTCAGCTGCCCAGATAAGACCTCCACTTTTAATCACATCACCCCTGTCTTGCAACAACTTCACTGGCTCCCTGTCAAATACAGAATTGACTATAAGATATTTCTTCATGCCTTTAAAGCCATCCATAATCTCGCTCCCCATATCTTTCTAATCTCCTCCACGTCACCCCCACTCGCTCTCTCCGATCATCATCTTCACCTTCCCTGTCTGTTCCTCGCACTCATCTCAGTACTATGGGAGCCAGAGCTTTCAGCCACTCAGCTCCAAAACTCTGGAACGCTCTACCGCCTGACCTCTGCAATATAAACTCCTTCTCAACCTTCAAGTCTCAACTCAAAACTCACATGTTCCACCTGGCTTACTCACTGTGACTGTCCTCCCTCCATCTACTCTTTTTAGTCTATTATCCATTGTACTGCTCTGACTCTACCCTTGGGAATTACTCTTAGCATTTATTTCTTGTTTGTATTGATTGCTGTTCCTTATATTTTGTCTTGTACAGTGACCTTGAGAGCATTGAAAGGTGCTTGATTTGAACCAATTTAGAGGAGTTTTTGAAATGCCGATGGTGGATAGTCTATGGAGTAGAACTGTGTGTGAGATCGAGTAGGATGAGGATGGAAATCTGGCCAGAGTTCTGCTAGGAGGTCGTTTGTGATTTTGATCAGAGCCATCTTTGATGACTTGATCATTATTATTATTCTGAGCTACTTCAGCAATCAATTTCCCTCTGGGATTAATAAAGTATTTTTGAATTGAATTGGGTGTGTTGTGATGAATCATTCATTCAAACTCAGGAAAAGGTTCATGTGTCCAGTTTGGAGTATTTTCTGAGTCTGAGGATCCAAGCATCACCTGATCTTTGGAAAAATAAAAAGATCCTCCCAGTATCGGATGATTTTATCTTGCATTTGTGGCAACCGCAGTTTAACAATGAAAACAAAATGAAAGCATCTAAATGCCCCTGGAGCCCCTCGGCTCCAGTCCTGCAGCGTGAGGTTGCATTTTTCCATGTGACTGCTTTGCTCTCGTTGATAAATCTCACATTCGCCCACAAGACCAGTGTGCAGTCAGCCCCCTGGACATCTTCTCTGAGCAGCGTTAATCCTCTGCCGTCTCGGGCCGCGCTGAGTCCAGACCAGGTGACTCCACTCAATAGGAAATATTGTCTTCACTGGTTTCCAAGAATGAAGGCGGGAGATGCTGAGACTCCACCAACTGGAAAGATTGCTTTGAGGCAGAGAATAGTTGGAAATGCATTTCTGCCTGATTCTTGCTTTTTAGATACTGTTTTCAGCTGGCTAGACAGATGATTCTTGCAGGAGGAGGATTTAGCAGAGGGAGTTTCTAACTACTTAGGTCCTGTTAGCCCGGTTCAGTGGACAGCACGAGGGGAAGATCTTTTTCTGCTGAGCCCTGTGGTCAGACAAACATAATAAAAATGTAAATGAAAACTTTTTTCCCAGAGTACAGTGCCTTACATCTTTATTTAATCATGACCACATGTAAATAGGTGAAAATGTTTTATTATTATTTGTATTTGCATGTTTGTGACTTTTTAATATGGTCATCTGAAACATTGGGGTGGTGATGGATCAGAGGAGTATAAAAACAGAAGTCCTTTTTATCGTAGCTAAGACCGAATAGACGTGGAAGCCATCTTGAACATGATCCTAAAGTTTATCACATCAATGATTCCTTTCTGAGAGTTTTATTAGAATCCATTCAGAGGTTTTTGAGATATGTTGTTACAAACCATCCCTGGCACCGAAGTAAACATCAGCACCATCATTTGCATTTCACCTACAGCCCACACTGAGTTACTTCTATAAAACTGCAATCACTTACTAAAACAAATTACCCAAGAGACTTTTCAGACATTCTATTTTCTCAGTTTTCTACATTTCTGTGCACCAAATCATTCCTGAATACTGTTTTAAAATTGTATTTTTGTCCTCTAAAATTCTCAAAATTTTCTTTAACGCTGATAAAACAAACTAATGTGCATAGAAATGATCTTAGCAAACATCCTGAAAGGCATCACGTGTTCCTGTGCAGCATCCACAGACACATGCAGGACGTGATGCTGTGATAAGTGTCTGCCCAGTCCTCAGCTGGATGTTGGAATTAAAAGGAAAGTTTTGAGAATCTGGGGAGGAAAGTTTAGTGTTGGGCTGCATGAATACTGAACCTCCCCCAGCCTGTCCATCTGCCTCTCCTCCCTCTCCACCCCCTTCAGTCTACAGCACTCAGGGACTGCTCTTTTTTCCTGGGGAGAGTGCTATAACCACTTTTCCACCTCCCATCCCTAACAAAAAACATTAAAATAAATTAGAAACAATCCCTGCAGCATCTGTTAAAACTTCTAAATTCAACTTCTGATTGATGAAAAGTGATTTTGTTGTGGAGGCTTCAACCTGTTTCCATCACTGCTTCTGTCTTCAGCTGGAGTTTCTGTTTGTCACGGTAAGTTTGACCACCTTCATTTGTCTTATCGCATTTTTCAAAACGATAAAATATTTTATAAATATCACGCATTCCGGCTCTGTTTTAGATGTTTAGCCTTGTGTATGTGCAGACTTCATTTGCAGCTTTGAAAATAGTGCTTTGCTACAAAAATGTGATTATATTTCACTCCGATGGCAGCGCATAGTTTCGGTTAAAGGCTCGTTTAATATGTGAAATATTTAATTGCTGTGAACGAAGCAGGAAAATGATGAAGAAGCTGTTTGTTTTTGGCATCAGCTTCAGCCTGCAGGCAGGATGCTGGATAGAGGGTCGTTGTTTTCTGTGACGGAGAGTATCATCACAAGCATCTGACAACCGTGAGACGTAACCAAAACCAGCACTAGTGAATGCTAATGAATCCACGTCAGGTTAAAGGGCAGTGATGTAAAATTATGAAAGCCAAACAAACTTTTTTTGCGGAGGTAAATGATGCGTTTGAGGAAACTTAATGAAACAGATCAGAGGGATGTTATAAACGCAACACCTAACAATAGAAATGATTGTTTTTCTGCTTTTTCTGGAAACAGAAGTTTTTCATCCCTCTCCTGCAGCTCCCGTAGAGTACTTTAGTTCACTCACTAAATGTCACATGTGCATTCCTGGCGCCTTTCACATGAGCAATAATCCGATCCCTTTCACGCAGCCTGCTGAGGACCACTAGCAGGCCGAGGCTGGTCTTATTCTCTGATTCCCTCCTTCATAGGCTGAGACTCAACCCCCTTTAAATACTGTAATATTTTCACTCCCAAGACAAACAATCTGGGGTCTGTTTGAAGATTTAATTTAGCAGTTTTGTGGGTGATCTCGCATCATAACACCCTGCTGCTGTTGGTTATTGAAGATCCCAGCTACTCACATCATGAGTCAAATCATGTTCACCGTAGACAATCACGTTTTTACTAACGTTGATCAGCTATGGGGGCATTTAGACTTGGGGAAAACTGTAATGGCAACAATAAAATAAATGATTTCAAACACGATCGTTAAATTTGACATCATTTTGAGCTGAAATGAAAGCATTCGAGCAGCAAATCCTCTTTGTTTTGGCAGCAGGTAGAAACCACAGAAACGGACCGCCTGACTGCTGGTCCACCAAACTCCACGCAGCCTTTTACTTTTTCAGATCATTACTTCCTTTTTTGCATTTTGACCTGAAGCTTTGCTACTCTGGCTGATGCACACAGCTCTGTTGTTGGCAGTGGAAGCCACAAGCCCTCGTAAACTCTGCACAGGAGCATGGCAACTGTAGCAGGAAGTCATCACCAGTCGGTGTGCTTCTGGAGGTTCCTGCAGCTCAAATGGCTCCTGAGATTTTTTAAAAGTCACACAAACAGAACCATTTTCTTCCGTCTTTCCCATCCAGTGATCTCATCATGTATTTGGAGAACAAAACCAACCTGGAGATTGAAATGTCTCAGACCTCAGCTGCAGGCCACCATCAGGGCAGGAGCAGCCTGAGGTCACCTGAGGCCGTTGCAGGAAACTTTGGGGAGCTGCGCCTGCTGCAGGGCATCTCAGAGCGGGGCGACACCCAGAAGCTGCAGCAGTCTGCTGTTCTGCCCTCAGGACAGTGTGTTATCCACACAGAGGTCTTCGGCCCTGTTCGACAAGAGGACGGGTAAGAAGAAGCCTTTTTCTGCTCATGGTTACGTCAGCTGCTACCTTCTGTTTAGGAGCCTGGTTAAGATCTTAGATCTGTCTGAGAAAGATCACGATGAACAAAACAAACAAACAAAACCCAGGAACTGACTTCTGTTCATTCGCATTAGGCGTGTTTCCACTATCGGAACTTCAGGGTAGATTTTCAGGAACCTCCCGACATGCGCATGTCACCATGTGACCGAGCCGGCCGAACGGCCGTTTTCAGGGATGTTCTGGGTGCCTGATCAGAGGTAGGTACTTGGAGTGGCCCGGTAAACGGCCCGGTGCGCTTGGTGGGCGGGAATGCTGCCAGGTAGTTGTAAAGCCGTTGGAAATGATGTTCTGTTCACTGCTTTTGGCGCGTTCTGTGTGTTATGTGCCAATCAGTAACGTAACTCACAACGCAGCGGTCACGATGTGCTGACGCTTTAGCAAATTCCTTACTGTGCCAAACTGTAAACGGAGACACAACAGCTGAACGGACCGGGCCTTCGGATCTCCTGGTCCTGACCTGCTGCTGCGTGCTCAAGCAGCCATTTGTAATGAGTGACTAAACACTTGAGCTCAACAACATTTGGTTTTAAAAACACAGAATGACGTCGCTGGGTGTTTTGTCCCATAAATACTTAGTGGTTGGCACATGGATTGTATGTCTTCAGGTTTTGATGAGCACCTGTATTCAGTCACTAAATGTTACGTGCTTTTATTCAAAATTAAGAATTGCAAAAAGGGACAACTTCCACGCTTATTTTACTGAAGCAATGTGTAATTTTACAGCTTAGATAGAAACTAAAGAAGATCCACAGAGGAAATAAATCAGGTACACGATTGCCTGACCTCACTGTAGACTATAATCTGGTAAATAATTGAATTAATGGATGCTTTTTATGAATGAAATAAGCAATAGATAAATAAATCCAATCAGCAGACCTGACAGACCGATTAGCCTGTTTTATTAATACTAGAGGAAAACTTAAGTTTAGTTTTATTTTTGACTTTTGACAGAAAAAGATGAAAGGAAATTAAGATCAAAATCACCATCGACTGTAATAATTCCTTCATATTCACAGAATTGTGTTTCAGCTTATCCTCTGGGATGTGAAACCCACACATTCACTCCTCCCATGCTCTGCTTTTCCCTGAGAAAACTCAGCGGGTTACCAGCCTGTCTCTCGTTCTCACTGGATTAAACGCATAACATGGTTTAATCCACACGTGCAGAAAGGTGATGCATGTGACCCAACGGTTAAAACATTAAATCGATGCCTGGACATGCCAGGTGGAAAAGACTCCGCTTCTTTTGAACTGTGAACACTCCGACACACGGATGTGAATGAGTGTAGTGCTGGGTGAGTCTCAGACTCACTGGGAATGGGGGGTTACTAATCTTAATCTTGTGGCTGTGACGTTATCGGGATTAAACTGGGGAGTTTCTCTGGGAACTTGTTGATGAAAGATCAAGTTTGAGTATATAGTTTTATAGTACACACACACGCACGCACGCACGCGCGCGCACGCACGCACGCACGCACGCACACTAGCAGGAGGGTTTTCTCTCCACCTTGTTCACTAGAGAGGGAGGAGGAGCTTCATTCTGGCTCGTGAGCGGCTGAACCAGCCAGCGGTGTGGCCGAGACTCGGCTGCAGGTCAGTGCAGTGCAGCCGAGTTATACGGTACAGAGAACGCCACTGGGTACCTCTTAGTCACTAGCAATGGCTGATTCAAAATCAATGCAGAGCAGAGTTTTAGCCTGAAGAGGATGCGATAATAACAGTTTTATGCAGAATGTAAATAAAATGCACATTCATCCGTCCACTACTCATGTCTACAGCACTATTAGACTCTTATTTATACAGTTTATGAGGGGTTGACTCACTCTTTAAGTCTTTTCATATAGAAAAGGATGTTGTAGAGAATTAAACTACACACTGGAATCAACTCTGTTGCTATTCAGTTGGAGATTCTGAAAAAGGACCAATCAGATTAACCTATGAGGCTTAGATCATGTATAAATATCCCGGATACTCATATATCGATCTAATTTCACACACCAACCTGTTTGGTCTAATTTTAATCCAAAGATTAACGTTTAACATAAATAGTTAAATTTAATAGCAAAAGTTATTTTGAATCAGAAGCTAGGATCTTTGCTTTCAAATAACCAGAAATATGATAGCTTTTCTGTGTTTCGTTTCAATAATGAGGCAAGTTTAAAAATGAAGAAATTTAATTTCTAACAATTTTAACTTAAAGATTTGAAACGACAATTCATGGATAACAATTTAATGACAATTTTTAACAGCTTTGATATGAAACTTGTTTTAAAAGCAAACCTGTGGCTGGATGGAAACTAAATTGGAAATACGAGTTTGGATGCGTGAATGGAATTATCAGAAGGTTTCTTTCAGGGAGAGAAGAAGCGTTCTGGATGGAAATGATGTTTTGTGGCTAACTGAGCTATTTAGAGAGAACAGCATCAAACGTCATCTGTCGATTAGTGTCTACCTCACCCAGTTTCCGGACACCCCCTTTCGGATCGGAGATGTCAGGTGGAGATGATTTCCTCCGGGCGCGAGGATGGTAGAAGAACCTCTATGCGACCAAATCAGTCCTGGGTTGTCTCCGTGGGTCACACGACTGATGAACTATTGGCGTCTCAAAGTCCGTAACTCTGAAGGAGTTTTTCGTCTTAACTTGACTCAGAAATCAACAACTCTGGGTAGAGTCTTCGTTAGCTGCTTACAGTTTTGTTTATTCTTAGCTATTCTTGTCGGCTTGACTGGAAAAGCAGGTGGAGGTTCAGGGACGGCCGTTCCCTTCCTCCGTGATGTTGGTTCAAGAACTGACTTGAAGATGGTGATGCTTACAGTTTACAAAGCTCTCAGGACACTCCCACTCTCTCAGCAAGAAAGCTTTGATCATGCGTCAAAAACGTGTTGCAGTTATCGTTTATCTGGACTCTGTGTTAGATGGATAAGGTGAACTGACCTTTGCTGAACACATCTTGTACTGTCATCAACCATAATCATAATTAATCATTATTATACCCAAAGCATAAATTCATTTCATGTAATTAAAATACCTTTATACTGAACCAAGTGATCATTTATGATTATTATATTAAACAGTAATAAAATCAATGAGTTTTATTAATTATTATTAACCCTAACCCTCCTCTTGGGATGGAACAGCAGCAGATAAGGATATGATCTTGAGCAGACATCGTGGCTCCTGGTTTAATCTGTGGATTTAAAAGTACTGTTTGACCCAGCTTGACCCGGGTAGATGTGACCTTTGACACAAATTAGAGAACCTTCATCACGTTACACTGTATTCTAATTTTAGCCTCACATTTTGACACATAATCTCCTTTCAAGACATTTAATTAAACACAACATCAGACCCTATTTAGGGACTGAGTCGGTGAAAAAAAGGGGAGAAAACGTTTGTGGAAATGCTTTAAATCTCTTTGTAGTTGTATAAGAGATCCCAGGATATTAATCTGCCAAACCCACCCAAATGTAATCTACCACTTTATCCCAGTGTACACCTTCACAACACAAAGAGCCCAACTGTTTGCAATGGACTTGTTGGAACAGTCCCAACCTAATGTGATCGACTATTATTTCCTCCATGCAAATAAATTAATGTCTCCAAAAATGTATACTTACAAAGTATTTATATCCAATACTGTAGCAGAAAAAAGGCTTTAGAGATGTAAAAGTCCATACTTCATGTTGTGCATGAAATGAATTTTAGGCTTTAAAGCTCCTTGATAAGCATAAAAATGAACCTGCTACAGATTACAGGATTACCTCAGAAAACCTTTGGCTTTAGAAATATTTCACCAACGTTTCTTAGGTTTGCTGGGCTTTGTGTTTGACCTTTTTTGCTAGCATCTGTTTACACTGGAACATCACTTCCTGTTTTATTTAGTAGAATCTAACCTTGCATCCTTCTCTGTCACACCTAAGGCTCAGATCACTAATGAGCACACCTGTTGTTTGTGTTTATAGGGTTAGGGTTAGTGCAAGTTTGCGTTATCTTCAACTCACTGAGATTAGTTCATTTTCTACCCTTGTAGTTCATCCTGACTTTGTGGGACTTTAAGTTAAAGAGTAGTTTAATATGCATGCTTGAAACCATGTGACAACCGAGTGGAGGTTCTGTCGGTCAAATGAACGTTCATATATGCAGTGGCAGCTGGTGAAAATAATTCTTGGTAAGGCTATGAAAAGAATTCCCATTTTGGTCTAGTTTAATTATTCACATGAACAGTTGGAAAATGACTACAATTACAAAACAATCATTATTTCCCTCTCCAACTAACTGTTTTAAAGATTAAACAATGTTCAAATCTGACTATAATTCTCAAATAAATACACAAGCCTGCTGCAGTCCATTGTGTCCTTTATTGTCCTCATTCCCATTTTTGACATTAATAATAATAAAAATACATCATATTGCACTTTTTAGGACACTCAAAGACGCTTTCACACACTCTCACATTCACACACTGCTAGTGATGGTAAGCTACTTGTAGCCACAGCCGCCCTGGGGAGGTCTGACAGAGGTGAGGCTGCCATTTGGCGCCGTCGGCCCCTCTGACCACCACTAACACAGGCAAGTTAGGTGAAGTGTCTTGCCCAAGGACACAACAGCAGAATACCCCTGGCGGGAGCTGGAATCACACCCATGACCCTCCGATCATGAGGCAACCCGCTCTACCACCTGAGCTGCCCCAAGTGTGTTTTTCAGCTTGTGCTTGTCTCAATCATCTCCTCAAAGCATGTGCTCCTTGAATTGCAATACTCTGTTCAACCAGTAGGTGGCACTAATGCAACATTATATCCTGTTTAACTATCTACCTTATTCTTATTGACCGTGAGCCGTTGCGTGAAAAAAGCAAGCAACATCCGGTCCGCGTTCGTTTACACTGAGATGAAGTGATTCCTTTGTGTTAATTCTCTTTTTAAGGACCTTTAGATACGTAAACTATGTGTGAACACCGGTTGTGACCAGTTGGTTGTGTTTGATGAAAGAAGTGGGACACAATCTTATTTACTTAAAAGCAGTTCCATGTTAAATGGCCCCATCCAAGGCTGTTGTTGCGCCAACAGCTCCCCATCAGAAGATCAAGCATATTTCAGCAATGATCCGCCCCCTACACACACAGAGGGGTTAATACAGAGGGTTCTTCTGACAGCGTCATGCACCCTCTTCTTTAGCAAGGGCGCTATTGCCCAGCGTCCCAGAGGCATTGATTTCAGCTAAGGTGATTGGCCAAAATCTCTCTTGTTCTTCCCAGAAACCAAATGTGATTGGCTAAGTAGCTACAGTTCAGGGTCGCTTTTCCCAACGCTGTGTGTGATGTTAGTGAATGTGTTGGAGGGAATTCACTGTGAGACAGCAGGTCAAAACGATGAGTAAATTCTTTAGATTACATGGAAAGACATACAATTAAGCAATGGTGATACATTAATGGTAAATATGTATTGCGGATGTTTTTTACTACTAAAATTTTTCCTTCACGTCAAGGATGGCGTTGCACTAGCACCCCCATGGACAGGCTGCCACAATACAATATATATATATATATATAAAGTAACACAATCCAAAGGCCGGGTTAACTCTAGTTCGGTTTGAGGCTGTTACCGGGTGTAAATGTGTTAGCTGGCATGGTGAGCAGTAAAAATCTCAAGCACCTTGTGGCATCTGACCCTAATAAGTTCAATCTGTCCAGTTCATGTTAGAAGTGAAAGTGAACTTAAGTAAAGAATGAACTTACAACAATTATTAGTATCAGATACAACTGAGAGCAGAAGAATTTTCTGCGGTCTCTAAACAAGCCTTTGCTGATGGTCAATAGCTGCTCGCCCACCTACATGCAACCACCTAGAGGTCCGGGACGTCGCTCTTACTGGTACCTGGCAGCCCAGGGTTTCTCTCTCACTGTTTAACTTAGGTGCCTGCTTCTGGGGGTTCAACTCATTGTGTTTTTAGTTTCAGGCATAACTTCAACGCTGTCAACTTTCTCAGAGGAAAAACAAATTCAGCTAATCTGACAGAGAGGTCTCCTCTGCTGAGATTCTCCCAAGATGACAGGTGAGCTTGTGGATTATCGACCATATGCATTATTACAACAACCCCAATGTGATGTGATGGATAGGAAGGTAAGGTGTGTTCTTTCACTGGTTCAGTGTTCTTGAACTGTTAGCTTCTGTTATCAGTCCCGCTGATGTTTACAATTTTAAGAGTTCTTCCTACAAAAATTAGTTTCACAAGCTTAATTTTTTTAGTAGTTTTGGGGCTAACTGATTTTTTCAGTCTAGCTAACAGAATGGCACATGTCAAATTAGAGCTTTTAAGGCAGCAGAATGCTACCTGAGCAGGTATGGTGAGATGTCAAGAAACAGTGTGAGAATTGACCGGAGCAAAGCAAACCCATCATGGTGAATGTTTGTCCTTCAGCCTTACCTATATGACTGTACACGAGCCCAGCTTTGTGGGAGTGGAGGAGCCATGGGACACCTGCTCCTTGGACATCGAGAGACGATACCGGCTGGGCAGTGAGGTGGCCGGCCTGTCACGTTCTAACTCTTCAGAGAAGTACGACGCCCTGGAAAATCTCAATCGCAGCTTCAGACTCAACAGAAGCGTCAAGTAAGACAACAATTCACATCAGTTAATCCTCCAAAGAACTGAAGGACTTTAGGCTCTCATGATTTGTCCTTATTAGATTTCCATACTAGTATGGTTCAGTAGCTACTGAGGAAATAAACGGATAAAAGTTCAGAGGATTATTTATGGCAAATAATTGATTTTTAATAATTTTTCAAAATGAACTGTACAGCCAGCATGTTTCTTCAGTTCAAGTTCATGTTCTGAGCCTCAGTTATGCTTCTTTTATCAGTTTCAAGAATCCAACATTTGACCCTTTTTATATTTACAGCATTTTTATTTATGTTTTATTTTCAGATGCTGCCTCAGAGTCTCCAAAATTGCCACCATGTTTGCTATCGTTGTTCTTTGCAGTGTAAGTGAGCAGAATGAAGATGATGATGGACAAAATTAAAGTTTTCTGTTAGAGGGGAGTTGAGCACATTTTGGTGGAAACTCCACGTTTGTCTAAGCTGCGGTGCCGTGTAGATAGTAACTAACCAGGCCTTCAGAGGACATACAACACACTGGAGAAATGTTGAACTGTTTTTAACGTCGATTGTTGAATGCCACATCAGTGATGATTTCATTCTGCTCACAGCTGTTTTTCAGTATGTATCCAGATCGGGACAACCCCTGGAAGATGTTGGCAGTCTCTCCATCAGACAGCTTTTGTATCCTTTGCTGCAAAAGCAGCTTTGATAATTCAGTATTTGTCTGAGTAAAAGCACAAATCTTTTCTTCACAATAGCACAAAACTGCCAGACTAATTTCAAATATGCAAACACACATTTAGCCTGGCCACATTTGCTTCTTGACACTCCACGTCTGACAGCCATGAATGTGACTGACTTTCGGGACAATGCCTTGCTGAAGCTGCAGGTGGCAGGACCTTTTGCCAGAGGGCTTTTAGACCCAACCCCCCAGGACTACATCCTGATCCAGGTGGAACAGAGTGAGCAGCCAGGTCCACGGAGAAGGAGGACACAGCAGGTCAGAGTTTTAGCGAAATTCGTTTAAAAAAAAAAATCAGAATATTTAAATTGGGACAGCAGTAGTTCAGGAGGTAGAGTGGGTTGTCCAGTAATAGGAAGATTACAAGTTCGATCCTAACTCCAACCAGAAAATGCTGATGTTGTGTCCTTGGGCAAGACACCTAACCCACCCTGCCTACTGGTGGTGGTTGAAGGGACCAGTGGTGGCCTCACCTCTGTCAGTGCGCCCCAGGGCAGCTGTGGCTACATCATAGCTCATCATCGGAGGGTCATGGGTTCAATTCCAGCTCCCGCCAGGGGTATCCTGCTGTTGTGTCCTTGGGCAAGACACTTCACCCAACTTGCCTGTGTTAGTGGTGGTCAGAGGGGCCGACGGCGCCAAATGGCAGCCTCGCCTCTGTCAGACCTCCCCAGGGCGGCTGTGGCTACAAGTAGCTTACCATCACTAGCGGTGTGTGAAAGCGTCTTTGGGTGTCTTGAAAAGCACTATATAAGTTCAATGCATTATTATTATTATCATCACCAGCGTGTGTGTGAATGGGTGAATGAGAGCCCTGAGGCACCATACAAATACAGGCCATTTAAATTCTGTTTGTTTACAGGTGACTCATAATTGGACCGTCCCTCTACATGCAGAACGAAGTGACCAGATAAAAATAAGCAAAACCTTTGAGATGCTCAGCAGGTAATGATCCATCTGTCTGGGCTGTAACAGTCATGTAGAAGTACAACTTCCACAATAAATCATTAAAGCTGTTATAACAAATCTGTAAACAAGCTAGGTTTTGAACACAAACACGGTCACACAACACTCACTCTCCCCTCGGGTATCTTCCCTGAGACGCTGCTGCCAAACCGGACACCGTCATTTCAAGAGTTTCCTCAAGACGGTGCTAAACACCAGTCACTGTTTCTAGGTCCAAGCATCTTTGGTTGTCCGTGACTTCGAATGGTGTTTTTCTTTGTGGGACTCTGGCAGTTTGTCCTAAAGTTAAAGTGGTAGCATCCGCTATTTCTCCCTCTCTGATGTTGTTGAGCTAAGAACCTCTCACACCAGTACGTGAGAGTAATGAATGAAGGACCCAGGTGAGCTCGGTGAGACTGACAACCGAATGTTCCAGTCAGTGCTCTTGGTCCGAAATGTGTTATTGGCAGAGATTTTTAGGCAAATGCGAGAGAACCACTTTATTAATTTTGTTCATTTTTTAATCTTCATGATAGCTAGACTATGTGAGAACATTGCCAATAGGCATGCAAACATGTTTAAAAGCTGCAACGGCCAATGTGCCAAACAAATTAGCTTAAACGTGAAATTAGCAAATGTATTCACGCTCATGCAAAAATTAGTAAGACAAGGACGAAACACCACTCTGCTAATTTAACCCTCCCACTGTCCTAATGGGTGTGACCCCGCGAGGAAAGTTGAGCAGGATTGATGGTTTGTCCCTTGAGGTCCACGTGGCAGGAGTGAGGAGTGAGCACCACCTCACCCCTGCCACGTGGACCTCTAGGTCACACCCATCAGGACAGTGGGAGGGTTGAAGATGCAGTTGACCAGATCTGGATATGATGTATCTTCAGGCCTCAGAGAAACATCTTTAGACCTCAAAGCAAATGACCCCTGGTGAAAAAGCACAAGGCAACAGGAAAAGGACCATCTGACCAAAAGCATTATGTATTAAAAAAACAAACTCAGACTTTAAAGTTGATGGAGAAATGAAGAGTTGAAATGTATCTTCAGTATTGTGATTTTCTAAGAAAGTCTGGTCTGAAGTCTGAGAACTTGTGTGATCTCATGCTTTTTTGTCTGAACCCTTTGTTTTTGTGTTTTTGTCTGTGCCGCGATAAATGATGCCTTTTCACCTATCCTGACATCTGATGCTAGGATGCTTTGACCTTGAGGATGTCCTAAAACACACACCTTAGTTCAGATTGTCTTTATGCAAGCTTTGGCTCATCAGTGTGGTCTGAGTGAAATAAACAGGAAGTAGATTGTTATAACTGGAGCTGAAAGGAGGATCTGTGCTTATTTAATCCACTAAACACCTTTTTTATTAAGAAAAAAATCTACAGTTTTTTTCATGAATTTTAGCAGCTAAAACCCCCAAAGATGTTCCTTTTGCGCTGATGCACATTTTTGTTGCGTAACGTCAGTGGATGGACTTTAGACACTTCAACTGTGGAAACATGCATCGAAATGACATCTGACATCATTACTGTTGCTGTTTTGCTTCCTGGAAAGCGATCCTATCGTCATCACCATCCAGGCCTTCCTGCAAGATAACGAGGTTGTGCCATTGTCCATGACCCACCAATCGCTCTACGTCACCAAGGAGACACAGGTGGCCATCGCTGGAGTCATCCTGGCTGGGGTCTATGTCCTCATCATCTTTGAGGTAAATGGTCTGTGATGTTCTTCTTTGGGTGATGAATGAGTTTGTGTTCGGTTTTTACAGCACAGTATGAAATGCCCAACATGTCCTGTGTTCTCAGAGTCATCATGTAGTTTATGCCGTCTGCCTCTCAGCCTGTCACAGCCCGCTGGAACACACCTGTGCTCCCTCCACCAGCTAAAACCTAAAAGTCAATAAAAGCACACGACGTAAAGCGTGCTCACTGACAGCACATTGCTGCTGATAGTTTCATGCTGTCTGATTAGACCTTAATTAGATCAGAAGTTAAAAACAAGTGGAATAGAGATTCGTTGTTTCTCCATGGGGGCCTGTATCCTGCTGTTTTACACCTTCCAGAGCAAAGATAGACACAATATATAGTCAAATATTACCACTGGTACATCGAGAGGAGCCAGTTAGGACGCCTCCCTGGTGAGGTTTTCCGAGCATGTCCAACCAGGAGGAGACCTAAAGACGGACCCAGGACACGCTAGAGCAGGGGTGTCAAACATGCGGCCCGCGGGCCGGATCCGGCCCGCAAGCGGGTTAAATCCGGCCCGCGAGATGGTTGTGTAAACTTTATTTTCATACTTTACAATGTAGAGTGAAAATAAACGTATCATTGTGAGCAAGTTTTCTCTTTAATGAGTATAAATAAAACAAAGCTGCGCTCAAGGCTCACACAAGAACTTGAGTCCCATCCTGAAGATGGCCGCCACTCAGGATGTGACTTCTGATGTTGATGTTCTGGTGAAAGCTAAAAGATGTAAAGTAAAATGAGTCAAATATACTTTAAGTGCTGCATGAAACTGATCTAGCCATGTGATCTGTAAGCTCTTTGAATCACTAAGGAATGT
>NC_091756.1:62251724-62299224 GCF_043380555.1 Nothobranchius furzeri | reverse complement strand
GTTGTGTGAGGTGCTTAATCTGGACCCCAGACATGTCTTGATTGCAGAAGTAATCTTCACCAACATTGGAGGGGCCGCCACAGCTGTCGGAGATCCACCCAATGTGATTATAGTATCAAACCAGGGCCTGCGCAGAGAAGTAAGCTCTGTTCTCACACGATCCTCTGACAGCAGCCTGACCCATCAGTGAGACCTAAAAACTAAACAATAATGAGAAAAATAATCAGTACAGAAAACAGATTCATTTACATCTATGATTAGTAAATCTGGAGCAACCTTTCTTTTTTACATTTTATCAGGAACTCCCATTTTGAAGCATAATACGAACCTCTAGCTGTAAACACACATCACTGGCACAAGGCTTCCTGCCATTCAGGACATTTATCTCCAGCGATGCCTCCGGAAAGCACACAGCATCATCAAGGACCACAGCCACCCAGCGCATCAGCTGTTCTCCTCATTACCATCTGGCAGGCGTTACAGGAGTCTGCCTGCTCGGACTACGAGACTTAAAAACAGTTTCTACCACCAAGCCATACGACACCTCAACCATTACACTTAAACACACACTTAAACACACACAACACAGGATACAGATGTTACCCTGCAGCTCCACAAGTAAAATTTAATCTGCACTGGTTACTTCATTTTAATGTTACTACTCACTTTTTCTTTAGATATATTTATATTTAGTCATCTATACTTACTTATCTATTTAGTAAGCTTTTACTTTTAGCATGACTCTCTAATATTTTGCTTTTACTTTATTATACCTTGCTCTTTTTTTCTATTGTATGATGCTGCTGAGAGACCGCTGCTCGTCAAACACATTTCATTGCAATGTTGACCCTGTGCTAACTTGCATATGACAAATAAACTAAAATAAACTAAACTAAACATACCTTTAAAATCAAAACAACCAAAAACTACAGCGTTTGCAGAGAAAAACGCAAAACACCTCTCTGGTCCTTGTTGTATGTTCAAGTTGAAACTGGATCACAAATGAAGTTGCTGTTAGTCAGTTTGCCTTCCAGTGCTTCCTCTTTCACCTAAAAATCATCCTTTTTGTCTTTAAATATTTCTAAAATACAAAACTGAAACAAAATCCGAACCAGAAAGCCTTTTTGTTGAATGTGAAAACAGTGAAACTGGATTGTATTTATTTGGTGCGTTTGACATAACAGATAAAAACAAACACAAGATAAGAAAAAAGGTAGATGTAAGAATACTTACGTAAAAGGAGTCACTGGGATGTGCAAATAACAGAATACAGCAGCAGAAACATTATTCAAGCTGAAGTGGATTTAGTGCTCTCATGACTGAGGTTTTTGCTCTAATCGCTGTCGAGAGAGTTGATTTGTTGTCTTCGTTGTGGGGAGAAAGCTGCTCCTCAGGTTGCTGTTTCTTGGTTTCAAAGCTTCACGGCACCTGTTGCATGGCAGGAGTTCATTGAGATGGCGACTGGGGTGGGAGGGGTCTTTGATGATATTTTGGGCCCTACTGCAGTAGCTTGAGGTGGCGAGATCTTCCAGGGAGGACATAGAACAGCCATTAATCTTTTCTGCAGATATGATTAACTTTCTGCAGCGCCAAGGCAGCGAAGCAGCCAGCAAACCACAAAGAGATGCAGTACTGACGGATGCTGTTTTGTGTTTGTTCCATAATAATCAGTTTTATATTTGAGGTATTTAGTGATAATTCTTACTGGAATTAAGCCTGACTTACTGCCGGCAATGGGCACCAAGGTCTGGTATCGCCTGCATCAGACAGCCTGGTACCAGACACTCTCGAAGTACCCCCCACAAAGCCCCCCCAGAGGGCAGGGTCGAATGCCTTCTTCAAATCCACAAAACACATTTAGATTCTTTGGGAGAACTCCTACGAATCCTCCAGGACCCCTAAGGGTCTAGTGTTCCACGGCCAGGATGAAAACCAGCTACATTGCTCCTCCTGAATCCATGAATAGGCTTTACCAGGGGGCTCAGGAGTGTGATCCTCCAGTAGTTGGAACACTTCCTGCGGTCACCCTTTTTAAATGGGGGACCACCCAGTCTGCCAATCCAGTGGGACTGCCCTTGACATCCACGCAATGTTGTGGAGCTGCATCAGCCAACACAGCTCCACAACATCCAGAGCCTTGAGGAACTCCAGATGGATCTCATCCACCCCCGGGGCCTTGCCACCCAGGAGCTTTTTGATGACCTCAGTGACCTCAGCAACAGAGACTGGAGAGCCCAACCCAAGGTCACCAGACTTTGCTTCTTCATCGGAAGATGTGCCAGTGGGACTGAGGAGGTCTTTGAAGTACTCCACCCACCACTACGTCCCGAGTTGACGTCAGCAGCCCACTGTCCCCACTATAAACAGTGTTGTTAACACACTGGTTTCTTCTCCTTTGGTGCCAGATGGCGGACCAGAGTCTTCTCGAAACCATACCGAAGTCTTGCTCCATGATTTCACCAACATACCTCCATGCCTCAACCCATGTCTGGGGTTTTGTCTCCATGACGACCCAAGCTGCATTACGTTTGGACTGCTGGTACCCATCAGCTGCCTCCTGAGTCCCACAGGCCAAACATACCTGATAGGACTCTGTCTTTAGCTTTGAGCATCCCTAACCGCCACTGTCGACGGCATAGCTGCCTGTCAAACAGGAAGTTAGCTTTGTATATAGGCAAAAGGAAAGGAGACAGCAGTCTCCTGGGGGATTTAGATGTTGCCAGCCTTCTTTTTCAAGCTGTGGTCTTCCTGTTACAACATGTCTGCTCACTGAGTTTCAAATTACGGCTCAACACAAGCATTTAAGTGCTCATCAAAGGTGACCCTTCCTTTCTTTACTGTGGAGGTTATGACTGAAAATTTAGTGGCCAGGAAACCAATTTTTATCTATGCCTTAGCCATAATAAATCAAAGGAATTAAAATGTCAAAAGCAGTGAAATAATCACCTGCCAGTCATTGTTGTTGTCACTCAGGAGGCTGTTGTTGCAGAGACAGATTTACCACTATCTTCCCTTCAGACATCCTCTAAATCCTGCTCTTTGGGACTTGTCTGATTAAAGGAGACAGTGCCACTGCTGATGTAATCACATGTAAAGTCACTCAACTCTCATCTGAGCTCCTCCATGATGTGTTATGTTTATGATGTTTGTGAACGTTGTTGTGACAACTAAATGGTACGGCACTATGTTAGCCGTGGCTCTTCACATTGCTTTCCAGCGTTTTCCCCTTTCAGAACTGATGGATGATAAATATATGAGAACACAACATGACATGAGAATAATACTCATAAAACAACGTGTTTTAGCTCTGTTTGTTGGCTGCAGACGCACATTTATAAACAGAAACGTGAAGTCGCCATCCTAAACAAATAGAGCAACAGAGTTTTTGTGTGATATGCTTGTCAGCCACTAGATGGTGCCATCGGATAAGAGAAATACTCCAGAAAGAAGCTTTAATCCAGGTTAATTTGAGTTTAAGTTGAGAATGAACATCTATGAAGAAAAGTGTCTGGGATGAAAATCAGCTCCTCCAAATTCTTCTCCAGGTCAGGGACGAGGTCCTGTCTCAAGTGGTCTCGGGGTCGTGTTCACGAGTGAGGGAAAAATGGAGTGTGAGAGTAATAGGGGAATTGGTGCTGCGTTTGCAGTGATGCGGGCGTTGTACCAGTCTGTCGTGGTGAAGAGAGAGCTGAGCCAGAAGGCAAAGCTCTCACTTTACTGGTCGATCCACGTTCCTACCCTCGCCTATGGTCACGAGCTTTGGGTAGTGACCGAAAGAACGAGATCGCAGAAAAAAGCGATCAAAATGAGTTTTCTCTGCAGGGTAGCTGGGCTCTCGCTTAGAGATAGGGTGAGAAGCATAGTCTTCCGGGAGGGGCTCAGAGTAGACCCGCTGGGTTTCTGGGCACGTTCAACCAGGAGGAGACCTAAAGAAAGAACCAGGACACTCTGAAGGGACTTTGTCCCTCAGCTGGCCAGGGGACGTCTTACAGGATCCCGTCCCACTGAGTTAATCAGAGCAGTTTCAAGCCAGAGGTATAGCTGTCATGCTTTTCTCTTTCTTTCTTTCTTTCTTTCTTTCTTTCTTTCTTTCTTTCTTTCTTTCTTTCTTTCTTTCTTTCTTTCTTTCTTTCTTTCTTTCTTTCTTTCTTTCTTTCTTTCTTTCTTTCTTTCTTTCTTTCTTTCTTTCTTTCTTTCTTTCTTTCTTTCTTTCTTCATTGTAGAATATTGCCATGCCTCCAGAAACATGACATTTCCCCAACTGCTCGATGTGGCATCTGTTTGGTGCATGTGACATTTTAGCCTTTGCATTTGCAGCGGTATGTGGTTTGCTCTGGGATACAGAGGCTCACACCAAGCTTCTACAACATGCTGTTGGGTTTTTCTTTTCTTTTTCTTTTATTTGTCAGGTTTAAGAACCACAGGAGCAAAGCAGCAGCACACTCAGCGGTGTCAGGCCCCTGATAAACACCCCTAGATCCTGGCTCTATGATGTACTCACAGTATCTGTTGGTTCGTTTCGATTCCTCCTTGTTGGTGTTGAGGGACTTAAGCATGGTTTAGGGAACCGACTGTAAAGTTATACATTTAAAAGAACAGCTACAACAAAAAGGTGAACTTGTCAAGTCACATTTTCAGAACATTTATTTAGAAAACTGCCTACATGTACAAATCCAGCAAACAGTCATGTTAAAATGAAAAGAATGAGATCTAAAGCTCTAAAATCTAGATGCTTAGAAGCAAATTAAAATATGTAACATTTTATCTCAATATTTAAATCTTAATACAAGTGTGGTTGTTTTAGCCAAAAACATATCTAACACGCAAATTCAGACAAACATAAGCAAACAACGTAAAATGGGTGTAAATATGTATTTATTTTTTATTTTCAATATTTAGATGTTAATCAATTTTTCTTATTTGAAAACATGCATTTAGATTATATTTTAGATATTGTTTAAATATTTGTTGAAGCTAATTGCTTTAAAATCTTTTCATTCTGAATGTAATACTTTACAACCCCGGTTCTCAAGCCACACTGTCCTGCATGTTTTCCATGTTGCCCTTTAAAACACCACAAGTGAATGAATGAGTGATTAACAGGCATCTGCAGCACTTGATGTCCTCCTGAGGAGCCTATGCAAATCAGGTGTGCCGAAGCAGAGACATGAAAAGTATGCAGGTAAGTGTGCCCTGAGGACCAGGGATGGGACACACTGCACTAATGTAGTACATTTTATTTATATAGCGCTTGTCACAGATATAGAATCACAAAGTGCATAGATCAAAACAAAATAAAACATAAAGTCATAAAATCATAATGAAATAGATTTACATCAGAAAAAATGAAGTCATAAAATAAAAATATCGTAAAACAGATGAAAGATGATTACAAATTTAAGTAAAAATAAAGAAAACAAAAGATTGATGTAAAAGCAGCTTTAAAAAAGGGTCTTTAGCTGTTTTTTAATTCAATTCAATTCAAAAATACTTTATTAATCTCAGAGGGAAATTAGAGCTTCAGTACACACAATTCTGAGATCAAACATAGACACATGACAAGAATTGGTGACTGTGGTCATTCACAACCCGAGTCGCGCTACCGTTATAGATCCAGAGGGTTTATGTGAGGACAGAGTCAGGGGGAGGGAGAAAAGGCACTTCAGAGTTAAGTGTCCAGACTGTCAGTGGTACGTAAGGATAAAACAGACCATCACAAAGTTGAGGTGCAATGTACACAGAATAAATGCTCCATGCATATTTGATAAATTCTACATTTTCTTTCTGGTTTTAGTTTAAACTAAAGCCCCATTCATCACACACTGATGAAATTCATCTTTGACCCATCCCCGTGGGAAGCAGTGAGCTGCAGCAGTGGCTGCGCTCGGGAACTATTTGGTGGTTAATCCCCTCCAATCCAACCCCTTTAAGCTGACTGTCAAGCAGGAAGGCATTGGGTCTTTGGTATGACCCGACCAGGATGTGAACCCTGATATCCCAGTACTAGGGCAGACTCTACCACTAGGCCACTGACAAGGGTATACAGCAAATACATAGAATGTATAAGAAACACAAGTGTCTCCTTTCCAGAGAGGAAAGCAGGTCTCCACTGAGACAAAGGGAAGTTTCATTACAAGAGTGAGGCAATGGGGTGACATAGTGATGAAATAAACTCTAACACAAAAGGAACATGCGATTTGAGTCTACCGAGATGTGACCTGAGACTCTTTAAGCCATGCGCCGGTCTCTCTCTGTTTTTGTCTTCATATTTAAATCCTGAAGGGGTCACTCTGAACCAGTTTTGTCACCGTGTCTAGGATTGTTGTCTTCACTCTGCAGTCTAAAACAAAGTATGCAGGAAACACTCAGAGGCTGGCTAGGTGTTCTTGTGCATACATGCATGGATTATGTTGAAAAAAGTGCATTTCTAGCTCCCTCCAGCGGTGGAAAGGTTGTAATTCTCTTGCTTGAGGGTCTCTGTGAGCGTGTTTGTTTATTCTAACAGATCAAGCTAGGCCTTGCAATATTGTGTTTGAGCATAATGTCTACATTAGACCAAATGCAACATTTCCAACAATATTCAACCTTTCTACGCATGAATTTTAATTATTTTAACTACGTTTTTTATTTATCTTCAGGCATGAATAAAACAAATTTCGAGTAAACTTTTCTGACCAGGTAACATAAAATCACATGTCCTCTACAGTAGATAACATGTTTGGAACAGACGCTGGCTTGAATCTAGAGTTCTTTGTGGAAGCTCAAATGCAAAAGATTGATCAACAGCTCTGCTTAATAGCAAAAAATGTTTTGAGTAGCTGTCCACTGTAGTGACCATTATGCTTACGGGTCTGAGGAGACCCGGTAGACGCTACTCAGACAGGAAGTTTGTGCTTTATGCCAAGTTAGAGATTTATTCATCTGAAATGAGAAAAATCCTCCAGGACCTAAAAATAATTTTGAGATGGAACACAGACCTGGGATCATGGTGGGTGAGAGGATTCCCTTTGAATTCATAAGCGGACATTATTTTAATTAAGATAATAAACATATCCACTTCATGTTTCCATATCTCCTGGTGTGTGTCACACACGGAGCGCTTGAATTCATTCTTTTCACTGTTCCGTCGAGTTCACCACTACGTTCAGATTCCTGTCGTCTGCGCCGTTGGTCCGGTCTGAACACAGGCTGGAGCATGTTGTGACTGTCTAACAGATTCTCGTTGTGTTTGTTTCAGGGGATCGATTTTGCCAGCTTCACAGGCTACATGTTCCTCGGGATATGCCTCGTCCTTTTCACCTCATTTCCTTTCCTGCGGCTGCTCTACTGGAACACAAAACTTTACAACAAAGAATCCATTGAAATTGTTGGTAAGCAACAGTGTTCAAACATGTACATTTTACCAATGTTGATGAACAAAATGATGATTTTGCTTTCGCAAATTAATCTGTTTAATGATTTTTTTTTTCAAAAACTCTTAAAAATCTGTTTTGTTGAACACGCTTGCCAGGCTGCACAGTGGTGCAGTGGTTAGCGCTGTTGCCTTGCAGAAAGAAGGTCCTGGGTTCACATCCCAGCCTGGGGTCTTTCTGCATGGAGTTAGCATGTTCTCCCTGTGCATGCGTGGGTTCTCTCCGCGTACTCAGACTTCCTCCCACAGTCCAAAAACATGACTGTCAGGTTCACTGGTCTGTCTAAATTGTCCTTAGGTGTGAGTGTGTGTGTGTGTGTGTGTGTGTGTGTGTGTGTGTGTGTGTGTGTGTGTTTGTGCACTGTTGTTTGTCCTGTGTGTCTCTGTGTTGCCATGCAATTGACTGGCAACCTGTCCAGGGTGTACCTCACCTGTGTACCTGTTGACGGCTGCAGATAGGCACCAGCCCCCCCGCGACCCTGCGTAAACAAGCGGGTTCAGATAATGGATGAATCACATTATTTGCTTCTATGTGTCTGAAATCAGTTTAAATACAATTTACAGCAGTATCTTAAGTTAATCATGAGTATTCTCTGTGAAATTATAATAGTGCACATTTATATGAAACCCCACTAACATAACGGTAAAAGCCTCCAATTGGTCCCTGTTGATTTTTACATTATAATGTATTCAGGTGGTTACTTATGTAAATGAGGAAAACAAATTAACCTAAGTACTCTCATATTACGCTCTCATATTTTATCACTGTAGCACAACTGTACAGCTAGCACAACAATTTAGTCACAGACATATGAATTTATAACATTGATAACTGACCAGATGCTATTATGATATAATCGTATTACAATGACAACGACGTTCTGCTGAGCTGTGGTGGCCTCATGGAGGGGGCCATCGACTAGCACACTGCTGCTAACCACTTAAACATTCTCCCTCTCCTGATAATAACTTTTTGGTTTCCTTGACTTTTGATGTGCTACTACTAGTTTACCCATTTAATTATAGATCCACTAGGATAAATACAATAAAGTTTATCTCTCACCAAATACAATATTTACTAAGAAATCACAATGTAACTATAGACACACTACTTGGTGTGTGTGTGTGTGTGTGTGTGTGTGTGTGTGTGTGTGTGTGTGTGTGTGTGTGTGTGTGTGTGTGTGTGTGTGTGTGTGTGTTTGTGTTTGTGTGCGTGCTCTGTCTTCTCCATCCCCAGTGAGTCGTGGAGGATGGCTGCTTATACTCAGCCAGGATCCTCTGGAGGTTTCTTCCTGTTAAAAGGGAGTTTTCCTCTCCACTGTCACTGCATGCTTGCTTGGTATGAGGATTGCTGTATAGTCACTGACACTAGTCAGTGACTTGCTGTAATTTGCTGGGTTCCTTATATAGGAAACTTTATTTCTGATTGGCTTAATGAACTGACCTGAATTGGAATGTTTATTATGTGAAGCGCCTTGAGACGACTCTTGTCGTGATTTGGCACTTTATAAATAAACTTGAATTGAATTGAATTGAGTATTATTGATTTCAGGTTTGAACAACAAACATTTTGTGGTGCAGGACCAACATTACCATCACGCTGTTTTGTTCTGCTGCAGTTCACCGGTCACAACAGTTAAAGGCATTTCTCTGATAACATCTTAAAGTGTGGAACACTGAAAAACTAAATTTAATTATTATTTCTGATTTTAGTCGGTCAATCTGAGTTTTTCATGCAGGTTGAACATGAAAACATTTTCCTAAGCCTATCTTCCACATTAGCTTCTGATAGTGTCACGAACTGAACTAGAGGACCCGTGAAGACACCAAACACAGTAAGACGTTTTAAACAGTTTTTATTAGCCAGAGCTACGATGAGGTGTTACCTGAGGAATACTCAGGTAAGGGCAGAGTCGAAGGCAGGCCTGGGTCGAAGCCAGATCAGAACTAAGCAGGTAAAGGGAGCAGGCTGGAGACGTGCTTGTAGACAGGCTAGGGTTGTGGTGGCAGGCAGAGTTCTTGGTGATGGTCAGGCATGGGAACGAGGCCAGGACACTAGAAGCAGGCAGGATGACTGAAGGCTGGAAGATCTACTAGCAGGAGCATTCAATAATCTGGCTCTGAATGGTTGGATGGCTGGTTCTTAAGTAGCAGGGGAAGCAGGTGTGTGTGATGAGCTGAGGTGTGAGGAGCAGGTGAAGTGGATGAAGCTGGGGTTGCTGTGGAAACAGGGTTGGCTGGGGCTAGATGACGGGACCAGGTGTGAAAGCTGATGAGGTGAATGATGGTGCATGGAGGTCCAGGCATGGCAGGATCATGACAGATAGAGGCTTGCTGTAAAGACTCTGACACCAGTCAGTGACTCCATGCATTCTGCTGGGTTCCTTATATTGGAAATATTTGACTGATTGGCTTAATGAACTGACCTGTATTGGAATATTTACTGTGAAGTGCCTTAAGACGACTCTTGTCGTGATTTGGCGCTTTATAAATAAACTTGAATGAATGGTGAAACTCTAGCATTTGAAACTCCTGACAGATCTACATGACACTGTCATTTAAAGGGATATCCCACTCCTAAGTGAAATTTTGTCTTTTGCCGCCTTTCTGAGTTAGATAAGTGAGAAAAAAGCATTTTGTAACCAGCACAGTGTTTCTTCTGGTCTGGCAGCAGTCTGGCTGCTTTAGGTTAGCATCAGCTATGGAAGTGAGCAGCAGGTACCGGCATGTTGTGTGCAAAAATGATTAAAATGACTCAATGATGATGCCAATTCCTGGTGAGCTCATAGATGTATAATGTTTGACATTAGTGCTAACGTTCATGAGCTTGTGATCAAGTGTTAATGTTTTAGGGCCTAATCCATAATACTAGACAGTTTAAAGCACGGTGTAAATTATATGATGTAAAATGACATCAGCTGATTGATTGTTAGAAATTTTTATAGCGCACAATACTTTTGGAATTATTCTGCACCATCCTCCAAAAGTGTGGCTCTTTATATTCATATTTCACTTGACTGTAATTTAAGATCTGTTTTGGACTGCCATGGAGATATGACACTCCTACAGTATCACTGGATTGTGGAAATAATGGTGGTAATAATGGAAATAATGTGGAAATAATGGTGGTAATAGTGCATGAAGCTTACAGTATCTCACAAGAGTGAGTGCACCCCTTACATTTGTGCAAATATTTTATTATATCGTTTTTCAAGGGACAACACTAAAGACAAAAAACTCTGACAGAATATAAACTAATGAGTGTGCAGCTTGTATAATGGTGTGAATTTGATGTTCCTTCAAAATAATTCAACACACAGCCATTAATGTCTGAACTGCTGGCTCAAGTGAAATGAAATGACCCGCTCTTGTGTGGCGCCTTTCTGAGTCGTAGGACTCCAAAGTCTTACTACAGTGTATCATTCATCCATTCGCACACCGATGGCGATGAGCTACAATGTAGCTACAGCTTACATCTTTATGCAGATGACATCCAACTGTACATCTCCTTTAAGCCCCATGAGATGTCTAAGCTGCAGCTGTTACACACCTGCTTAGACTCTATCAAAACCTGGATGGTGGGAGCTTTCTTCATCTGAATGAAGATAAGACTGAGATCCTCATCTGTGCCCCAGACAAGCTGGTTCCCAAAGTCAGAGACTCTCTTGGTCAGCTTGCTTCCCACACCAAACCTTCTGTCAGGAATCTTGGCGTGACCTTTGACCCAGCTCTCACCCTGGATTCTCATGTCAGTTCTCTTGTTGGCTCTTCCTTCTTCCATCTCAGGAACGTTGCTAAGCTGAGTCCCATTCTGTCCCGCTCTGAACTTGAGACAGTTCTCCACACCTTCATCTCCTCACGCTTAGACTACTGTAACTCTCTTTTCACGTGTCTGAGCAGAACCTCCCTGAACCGTCTACAGGTGGTTCAGAACGCCTGTGCTCGGCTTCTGACCAAGTCCTCCAAACACACCCACATCACCCCGCTTCTCCTCCAGCTTCACTGGCTGCCAGTCAACGTCAGGGTTCATTTCAAGATCCTGGTTCTGGTCTCTAGGGCCTTACATGGACAAGCACCATCTTACATTGGTGATCTTCTTAGTCCCTACACCCCCAGCAGGTCCCGGAGGTCCAGTGATCAAAGCCTACTGGTTGTGCAGCACCAGGCTAAAGGTCAAAGGTGACAGATCATCTGCTGCTGTGGCCCCAGACTCTGGACCTCTCTCCCCCTGAGCCTGAGATCAGTGGACTCAGGGGTCTCCTTTAAAAAGCAGCTGAAGACTCACTTGTTCAAGCTGGCTTTTGTATGACCTTCTTCACCTCTCTCTCTTTATTCTGCTCTCCCCACCTATCCCACCTTCCTCAGGATCCACTGGTTTCCTTCTTTCCTGTTCTCTCTCTCTCTTTCTTTACACTTTTTCTTTTAAATCGCAATTGCTTAATTTTGCTCATTTTAAATATATTTTTAAACATTTTCTATATGCTTTTTTATATTTTTACAATTTTTTGTATTTTTTGTTTTTGTTTTTGTGAAATGCCTCGTGATTTTTATCTTGAGAGGCGCTAAAGAAATGATATTTTCTTCTTCTTCTTCATGACAAAAAACCAAACCTGGTTGTAAGAATAAAATAGTTCTTTGCATGAAGCTTAAACATGGAGAAGATATCCAACACGAGTCTTCCTGGGCCCTTTAACTCTTATCTTCTTTCTTAAGCAGAGTTGGGTGTACACTGACTTTAACATCATGTGAGAAGATTTTTTAGAAGGACTGTTAATGTTCCAGTTGCAGTAAAACATGTTGGTGCTGTGTCTGAACCCCACATCTCATCCCAGAAAACCCCGTAACTCTGATGTTCAGCTGCTCAGTCCGACTCAGGAGGATGAAAACAGATTTCCTTATCCAGAGAGAAGCCTGACAGCAGCTCTGATCTGTTGTGTAAATTATTCCTGTAATCCTGTAAACTGCAGGTCTTTGGCGTATTTTCCAGTTAAAATGATCTCATCTCTGTGTCCAGAGGCAGACAGAGGAATTATAACTACGGTGTTTAGTTTGGTTTCCTCTATCATCGAGTCTATTTTCTCTGCTTCTGAGGCCCCGTGGATCAGGGTCATGGGAAAACTAAGAAAACAAAGACATCTGAGTGATTTTATTTTTCTGAAAATCTGGAGTAACAATGGTCTTATTAGTGTTGACTCACAATCTGACAGCATTCCCCCCTTTGAGAGAATCACAGCTGTGGATCATTAAAATGGAGACCACCAAGCTCCTTGATGATCACCTCACCGTCCTCATCACAGGAGTGAGGGGTACTGACTAGAGCTGCGCTGTCATGCTGAGCTCCACACAAGCTAAAGGAAGCCATTGTTCAGTGAGGGCCCTAACCCCCCCCCCCCCACACACACACACACACACTCTTGGTAATTGTGTAGATTTGCTTGCAGGAATGTATTTTTCTCTTTTTTATAACTTTTCTCCCAAGATCCTTTTACGGTCACCTAGCAACCTTCTATAAAAAGGATGGTTTGAAGTGATATCGGCACAAGTCCAGCACCCTGAGGTTCTATCTCTGCTTCAGCACTGGCTGTTCCTGAGCTGGTCAATACCCCGTCGTCTGGCTGCATTAGTCCCTCTGCAGGGGCTCACGTACCATATTGACCACCAACATCATGATAACTTCTCGTTTGGCCTCGGTTGTTGACTAGCCGCTGTGCTACATTACGCAGAGCTCCATCACGATGCCAACTGTGTAGTCTGTGCTCTAAGCATGTGTGTTTTATCTTGTTCCTCCAGAACTCAAGCATGAGATCCTGGTTTGGAGGCAAGCAGCTCAGCGTATTAACCCCGCCAGTCGAGAGGAAACAGCAGTCAAATGCCTCCTGATGCAAAAAGTTCTCAACCTGGAAAATCTGCTCCGCAAGATGATGAAAACATTCCAAAGGTTCAAACAACAGCTCTGCAAACGGACACATCTATTACTCCAGGATTGCTTTTTCACCTCTGATAGAAACCTGCTCTAGTGTTACTTGGTTATTTCACTTTTTTTGTCGTGCAACATGTGTTTAGAGAAAAAGAAAGAGCACAGTGGTAGTATTTGGCCCAAACACGCAAACTCAGAAGAAATGTGTTGTGTTGTTTCATTTGGCAGACAAATTTCTCAGGAGGATAAAAACTGGGAGCAAAACATTCAAGAACTTCAGAAGAAGGTAGGCTTTGATTCCTCACCTCAGACCTATTCCTCTCTCACTGTAAGCACGGCAGACCGATGCCATGCTGGTAATGAAGTTGGCCGTGTCTTTGAAAAGTCCCCCTGAGACTAACGCCAGTAGGCATGTGATAAGATCGCCCCTTGAGTAGTCAGAAAGAATAAATGTTTCTGCCCTCACAGCACAGGATAACTGACCGGGTCCTCCTGGTGAAGTGTGCCTCCGTCCTCTCTGTGGTGATCTTCATGTTTTTTCTCAACTCCTTTGTTCCCAGCATCCACCTTGATCTCGGTAAGTGCTGCACAATCCAGTCAAAGCTAATCTGTGTCATTCTGAACATTCTAGCATGAAATTTACATGATTTTAATTTTTAGGAATGATGAATTTCACAAAGTTCATCTAGAATCTAGTTAGGACAGAACAAATAAGCTACTTTTCATCAGATTCAAGGAAGCAAAGTGCCTGAAAATACACTTTCTAAAAGCAACAGTACCATCAAACCCAGTCTCCCAGTGGGCTTGGGCTACTCCTGGCTCGTGGGAAACACAATTTAATGAACAAATATGCTCATTTTCAGCTGGAATCTCACTGAGTAGATATGAGGAAATCAATGATGCAACTGAAACTGTAAAACGCTAAAGTCTAAAACATCTAAAACAAAAACTCCTCCTCCAGCTACAGGAGTACCAGGGTGCCTCTAATTGATCCGAGGGTTGTGTTTTTGTAATTAATACAGTTGCATCTCACAGAGACGCCTTTAGGGAGGAAGATATTAAACTTGGAATCGATCTTTTATCTAATTAGCTTGTGTTGCTCCGTTTTCACAGGGCGGTTTGGTCCATTAAACCCTCACGAAACACACTTTTCTTTCAGCGACACCAAATCTGTCCCCTTTGGACCAATCACACCTCTCCATTTAATTTAGAGCCTGTATTGATTGTGTCAGATTAATTACACGACTTGTAACGCTTTGCCCTTTAAAAACTTCTGTTTCATTTTTATGTGTATTTTATTTAACATTTGTGCAATAGTAGGCCCCTTGAGGAACATTAACCCTTTGATTCATGAATTATGAAATTTTCAACCATGATTTTTGTAACGTTTTTTTCCATTCATCTTTAGGTGTGAATGAAACACATTTCAATGAATATTGTTTGTAAAATTTTATAAATTTACAAATAATTTATTAAATGTCCACCTCAGTGGACAGCGTGCGTTCTGAACATGAAATATGTTGGCTTGACTTGCTGAAGTCCAAATGGAGGGGCTCAAATGCAATAAAGTCTTCAACAGCTGTGCTTAATAGCAAATATAAATAAATAAACAACAATTTTGAGTACCTGTCCACTGTAGTGACCATTATGCACCAAAGGGTTAAGAAAAGGAACATTTAAGATAGTCTCTCATGTGCACAGAGCACATTTTAAGTCCTATCGGTTTCTGGTGACCTACTATTTGGTGACCCCCCCCCCCCCCCCCTCCATCTTTAACCCCAAAGGGGACAAAAAAGAAAAAGAAAAAAAAAATCACCCAAAACCCAAACATCTTCAAAATTCATCTTATTGACGGAGAATAGCTGCATTAGAATGAATGTGCGACGTCTTGAAAACCCAAAATCTGTATCTGGTAGCAGCAGTTAGACAGCACCCTCAGCGCTTATATGTTGGAAGATGACTTGCATGTCTAAGTTGTTGTTAAATTAAACATGCAGGTTTTCCTAAAGTATTTGAAAGCTCCAGAGTTTTAACCATTTTAAGTTTGTTTGAATGCTTCAGTCAGGTACTTCATCACAGTTCAGTTTTCAGTTTTAGTTTATTTGTCATATGCAAGTTAGCACAGGGTCAACATTGCAATGAAACGTGTATGACGAGCAACGGTCTCTCAGCAACATGATACAGGAGAAAATATAATAAAATATAATAAAAATATAATAAAATAAAGCAAAAAAATATAGTAAGGAGCAAAATATTAGAGAGACATGGTAAAAGGGAAAAGATGACTAAATATATATGTGTCAATAAAGAAAATCCTGAAAAGAAATATGACGGGAGGGCAGATGGGATATTGCACAGGAATGAGCTGCAGAAAATTACAGTATTGCACTTTAGATATAAATTACAGTATTGCAGGATATAAATTATGCAGGATATAGATTACAGTGTTGCACTTTGGATATAAATTACAATAACAATAAAGTGAAGTGACCAGTACGGATTAAATATAGTACTTGTGAAGCTGCAGGGTAGCTTCTGAGTCCTGTGTTGTGTGTGTTTAGGTGTTGTGGTTGAGGTGTCGTATGGCTTGATGATAGAAACTGTTTTTAAGTCTTGTAGTCCGAGCAGACAGACTCCTGTAACGTCTGCCAGATGGTAACAAGGAGAACAGCTGATGTGCCGGGTGGCACAAGCTGCACCCTCTGTGGTCCTCCACAGATCTGCATCTTTGACAGTTCTCATCAGAGATGTTTCTGCCACATGAAGAGATTACAGCATCACAAGCTTAATGTCGATGAGAACACACACACACACACGCACACACGCACACACATGCACACACACACACACACGCACACGCACACACACGCACGCATGCGCACACACGCACACACACACACAACCTGTTCCCGCCCCTCTCACCTTAGTGTTGTCCAAAACGATCTGCTGAGAGTTGTGATGGATCTCGGTAGCTCATTCAGACCAACACAAACTGCGTCAGGCTGATGATATGAAGGAAGAGTTTTCATCAGATCATCAGTGTCAGGTTAGAAAGTTCACTTTATTCATAAAGATGAAAGTGGCAGGCTGCTACTCGTCATCCATTGAAAACATGCCTTCTGTTCTCTGTGAAACCTTGTTGCCAGGTTGGTTACATTTCAGCATGTGCTGCAGGCGGAGCTCTATGTGATCTCTGTCCAACGCCTGTGGCTGTGTTGTGTCTGACAGCAGATGACCTAAACAGCACTTCATTCGTTCAGATGTCTGTCTGCATGCACCTCCTCCTGAGGTCACCCCGTCACTGGCCATGCACAGTTAATTGCAGACAGCGCTCAGGTTACCTCCCTGTGACATTTATTAAATGGGAACGACCCAAGATCAGCATGTTGCCTCTCCTGCTGGAGGGACTGGCGCCTGTTTAAACACAGCATTCACTAATGTATGCAGGTCAGAGTCAGGGTTGACTGCAGCTGTAAGCTCAGTCTGTTCATGCTCTTGTAGTTTCAAATTAAGCCTCATTAAATTCCATTAACTCCTCTTTTTCTTAGTTAATTGCTGGTTGATTATTGCCTGATCATTTGATTCCTCCTCTGTGATTACAAGCTGGGTTACAAGTATAGTCACAAGTAAACCTCTTTGGTTGCTTAATTTTGAAGAAATTATCAGAGACCGTTATTAGAAAAATGTAAAGAAGTAATGAACAAAAAATGGATTTAGAATGCAAAGTTTGGTCAAATATATCTCTCATCTGGGCAGCAGCAGCTCATCAGGTTGAGTGGGTTGTCCAGTAATCGGAAGGTTGCAAGTTCGATCCCGGCTCCGGACAGAGAATTCTGCTGTTGTGTCCTTGGGCAAGACACTTAACCCACCTTGCCTGCTGGTGGTGGTCAGAGGGGCCAGTGCCCGGTAGTCAGTTCAAAAATACTTTATTATTCCCAGAGGGAAACTGATTGCTGTAGTAGCTCAGAATAATAATAATAATCAAGTCATCAAAGAGGTGTTGTATATTACAATGGCTGTTGGCAGGAAGGATCTCCAGTAGCGGTCAGTGTTGCAGCCAAACTGAAGAAGCCTCTGACTGAAGACACTCTTCCGTTGTCGGACAGTCTTGTAAAGAGAATGCTCAGGGTTGTCCTGCAGCCATGTTCCTGTTCAGTCTCTCCAGCTGCCTCTTCACCTGACTTACAGAGACAGATCAATCAATCAATCAATCAAAGCTTTATTTATAAAGCGCCTTCCGCAACCCTGTCAGGAAGCCCAAAGCGCTGAACATGGTACAGTTGTAAGTAATTATACTGAATAAATCAACAATAAAAGAGATTCAAATTACAAAATACAAATTACAAAATACAAAATGGAAATAACAAGATAGATGAAACATTCCGGTAAAATACAAATGTGTGAGTCACAGTTGGATTGAGTGGATGGATTGAGTGTACCAATGAAAACTGTGGAATGGATTCAACATAATAGAGGGCCATAATCAAACATGTTCTGGAAACGCCAAGTGGAGGAGGTGTGTTTTTAGGCGACTCTTGAAGACTGGCAGAGAAGGGGACAGCCTAACTGAGGGTGGCAACTGGTTCCAGAGTAACGGTGCTAGGACTGAGAAAGCCCGGTCCCCACGGGTATGACACCTAGACCGAGGGACAGCGAGCAGGCCTTGGTCAGAGGAGCGCAGAGCGCGTGATGGGGAATGTCTGTTCAGGAGTGTGGCCAGATAGGGGGGAGCACCACCCTGGAAGAAATGATAAACAAAGACGAGTATTTTGAATTGTGAGCGATGGGAAATCGGAAGCCAGTGCAGGGAGGCCAGAACTGGACTGATGTGGTCCCGTTTCCTGGTCCCAGTCAGGAACCTGGCAGCGCTGTTCTGCACAACCTGTAGGCGACGCAGTGTTGACTGACACAACCCTGCATATAGAGAGTTGCAGTAGTCAAGCCGAGAAATTACAAAGGCATGCAGTACCCGATCCAGGTGGGCTCTTGACAGCATATGCTTGATTTTAGCAAGGCGTCTCAGGTGAAAGAAACTGGACCGGATCACAGAGTTGATGTGAGCATCAAATTTAAGTCCTACATCAAGTTTCACCCCCAAACTGGTAACAACTGGTTTTGAGTATGGAGAAAGAGGGCCAAGATCAGCATAACGATCCACATTCCTGCTGTTGGGGTGAAAAACAATGAGCTCTGTCTTTCCCTCATTCAGATGTAGATAGTTGGCCATTAGCCAAGACTTCACCTCATTAACACAGGAGACAAAGGACTGAATAGAGTGACCTTTCTCCTGACACAATGGAGAGTAAATCTGGCAATCGTCAGCATACAGATGGAATGATAGGCCATGTTTACGAAAGGTTGACCCCAGAGGTAGCAGATAAATGGCAAACAAAAGTGGACCAAGGACCGACCCCTGCGGGACCCCCCACCGGAGCCCCTCCCAAGAAGAAAAAACATCACCCAGTTTAACACAGAATGTCCTGTTGTGGAGATACGATCTAAACCAGTCCAGAGCAGACCCTTTGATCCCAACCCATCGTTCCAAGCGATCGAGTAGAATCGCGTGGTCAACTGTGTCGAAGGCTGCTGTCAGGTCTAATAACAGAAGCAGCACAGATGTACCCTGATCTAGTGATATATAGATGTCATTTAGGACCCTCAGTAGAGCAGACTCTGTGCTATGGCCAGACCTGAACCCTGATTGGAAAACCTCAAACAGATCAGAGTCAGCTAAATGTGAGACCAGCTGCTGATAAACGACTTTCTCAAGCAGTTTAGATGTAAAGGGCAGGGTAGAGATAGGCCTGTAATTTTCTATCACAGAGACATCAGCACCAGGTTTCTTCAGGGTCGGCCGAATAACTGCTGCTTTCAAAGCAGCTGGGACCACACCTGTGCTGAGGCTCCCATTGATAATCTGACCAAGTGATGGGCCAAGGAACGGAAAGGCAGCCTTCCAGAGACGAGGCGGCAGAACGTCAAGTGGAGAGCCAGATGGCTTCTGCCTCGCAACAAGCTTACTCAGCTCAGAGTATGAAACTGTATTGAGGGAGCTCAGGGTGGGTGGTAATGGATGAACTGGAACAGGGTCAACAGAGTTACCAGAAATGACTGCTCTAATGCCCGACACTTTATCAACAAAGAATTTGTGAAAAGCTTCAGAGTTTCCAGCAGCTGTAGGAGACATGGAGCTAGGCTCCTGATACACCAGAACTGAGTTTAGCGTTTTGAAGAGAATCTTAGGATTATTGGAGTTTGTCTCAATGATGTCTGCAAAATAGGCCATTCTGGCGGCCCTCACTGCATCCTGATAAGCAACCAGAGATGCTCTGAACAACTCACGCGAGACCTGTAGGCCATCCTTTTTCCACTTTCTCTCAGAGGATCTACACGCCCGCCTACAAGCCCGTGTGACATCAGAGAGCCATGGCTCCCTCCTAGGCCGAGACTTGCAAAGCTTGAGAGGGGCAACCACGTCCAGGACCTGATTACAAAGTACATCAAAGTGTTGTGAATAGTGATCAATGTTAGATGGATCTGGGTTAAAGGTCTCTAACCTTACAGACATACAGTCCACAAACTTTGAAATAGTTTCTGCATCCAGGGCTCTGAACCTAGTAGCTGGAGCTTCACACACAGGGACAGGACATGGCAACGTAACATCACAGAGTATTGGAGAGTGGTCAGAGAACACAGGAGGCAAAGTCACAAGGTTCATGATGGGTAGACCATAAGAGATAACCAGGTCCAGGGTGTGACCCCTGGCATGAGTTGGGGATGATACCCATTGAGTTAGATTGAATGACTCTAGCAAATTAAAAAAACCTTTAGCAAGCACATTATCAGGACAGCAGATATGGATGTTAAAATCACCAAAAAATAGGACATAATCATATTTTAGGATGCAGTCTGCCACAAGATCACAAAAATCATTAATGAAGTTAGAGTCAGTCTTTGGAGGCCGATAAATCAGCACAACGAGCAGGCGGGGGGAGATGCACAGCTCAAATAAGCACAGTTCAAAGGAAGAAAATGACATGGTGGAAGTAAGCTGTTTACAAGGAAAGCTGGATTTAAAAACAACAACCAGCCCTCCACCTCTGCCCCGTGATCTGGGGATATTAAAACACGAGCAGCCAGGTGGTACCAGCTCGAGTAGGGAACTTGTGTCGCCAAACGGGATCCAGGACTCACAGATGCAGAGAAAACCCAGGTCATGCTGAATAAAAAAGTCACGAAGAATAAAAGTTTTGTTCAGCACAGACCTGGCATTGACCAAACCAAACCAGGTCTGCGGCGGGGTTGCAGCACAGAGATCGCGCACGGACCCAGTCCCCTCTAACTCTGTGCCCATAACCGAGCGCAGATTCTCCCAGCAAACCCCAGTCTGGCGTGATCTTCGAGCCGATCGGCTGTGGCGCGGTGCCGATACACCATCAGAGCCGGCCGAGTTCCCTGGGCAGGGAGCCGAGTAATCCAGGAGACATCTCGGAACCATCGGGTCAGAAGCTGGGCCGGATCGGGCCAGCCGCTTGTTCAGGGATCCAGGCCGACATCTCACGTGCCGGCTACCTCTCTTTCCTCGTCTTCTCCGATGCTTCCTTCTCGAGCTGGGGCGGACAGAGGGCCGACACATCACGGCTTGGGTGGAGAGAGCACGCGGGCAGTTCAACCAGCAGCATCGTCCGTGAGGTTCATAGCTCGCACAGCCCGGTTCCCAGCGTGCGCTGCCGGCTACATCAACGGAAGGACGAAGCTGGTAGGTGGGAGGGGGAGGCAAATGGAGCAGCAGCAAATCCTGACTTGGTTGAAGACAAATTTATAGAACCAGAAGAGTCCATGACTGTGTTAGAGGACAAAAGAGCTGGTGTGTGACAGGAAAAATGTTGGATCAGAGGAGAATGGAATGTCTGATTGGCTTGGGACAGGCGAGGAGGATGCTGGGTTTGTTCCTGAACTGAACCTATTGAAGTACTTGTTCAGTTCATTGGCTGTGTCCAGGCTGCCATATGTGCAATCCTTCCTCTGCTTGAAGCTTGTGATCTTCTTCATCCCTGACCAGACATCTCTGATATTGTTCCTCTGTAGTTTGTTCCCCAGCTTCTACCTGTATGCCACCTTGCTGTCTCTGATCTTGATCTTCAGTTGCTTCTGTATACTCCTCAATAATTCCCTGTCTCCCTCCTTGAAGGCTATTTTTTTCTCATTTAGCAGATTCTTCAGTTCACTGGTGATCCAGGGTTTGTTATTAGCGAAGCATCTCACTGTTCTGGTGGGTATGATGTGGTCCACACAGAAGTTTATATAGTCAGTCACACATCCAGTCATGGCATTGATGTCCTCTTCATATCCTTGGCAGAGAGTCATCCAATCTGTGGTCTCAAAACAACTCTGCAGGGCTTCTTTAGCGTCCTGTGACCATTTTCTCACAGTTCTTCTTGTCACAGGTTGCCTCTGAACAAGTGGTTTGTATTCTGAGCAGAGAAAAACAAGATTGTGATCTGATTGTCCCAGAGGAGGTCTTGTTTTGGACATGTATGCATTCTTTACATTTGCATAACACAAATCCAATGTCTTGCTTTCTCTGGTGGAGCAGCTGACAAACTGTTGAAATGTTGGAAGTGTAGCAGAGAGCGAGGCACGATTAAAATCACCAGATATAGCCACAAATGCATTGGGGTGCTGGGTTTGTAGCTTAGCGACTACGGAACTGATGGCATCACATGCATTTTCAGCAATGGCTGAAGGTGGAATATAAACAATTGCCAAGACAACACTGGTGAACTCTCTTGGCAAATAATATGGGCGACAACTTAAGGTTGGTTTATGCTTGACGTGTCCACGAGGTCTGCACGGCTCCGCGCGGAAAAGTTGCGTCATTTTGCATCATTTTAACAACCACGCCCCTCCACCGCGTCTCCCCACGGCCCCAGATTTCCGCAACGTGCACCTCGGAAAATTTCTAACCACGCGGACAGACGGACGCGGAAAAACATGGCAGACCGGCAAGAACTAGTATGGCAGAGGTTGGTAAATACAGACATTTGTATGATTCAGCTCTCAGAGATCACCGGGATCAACATGTAGTTAATAATTCTTGGAGAGAAATAGCTCGCACTGTCGGAAAAGACGAGGACGCTGTTAAAAATGCTGGAATGCCATGTTGTAAACAGTCATTTCTACTTCTACTATGGTGTAGTGTTGGGTGCATGCCATAGAGCTCCATGCTGCCCTGTTCAGTTTGGGAGAATATTGGCTCACCGCAGAGACGAGCCGCATGAACCATAAACGCTGCGAGTTGTGAAGCGCGTTCCATCCGCGAGCCGCGCCACCAAGCGGAAAGTGAATGCGTCAAGCATAAACCAAGCTTTACTGCCAGGAGTTCAACATCTGGGCTGCAGAGACGACATTTCACTGAAACATGACCTGGATGGCACCATCTGTTGTTGACAAGCACTGCCACTCCACCTCCTTTTCTTTTCCCGCTCCTCTTCAGATCTCTGTCTGCTCGTACAGTCAGGAATCCTGGCAGAGAGATGCTGAAATCGGGGATATGGTCCTGCAGCCACATCTCACTGAAACACATAACACTACACTGCCGAAACTCTGGCTGAGTCCTTGAAAGGGCTTGGAGTTCCTCCATCTTGTTGGCCAGTGATCTCACATTGCCCATTATGATCGATGGAAGAGATGGTTTGAATTTCCTCTTTCTCTGTCTCCGTTTTGCTCCTGCTCTGCGCCCACGCTTCTTGCGTTTTAGCTCATTTGGGATTTGTGGCTTCAGTTGAGATATTATTTCAGCCTTTCCAGTGTTAATGAGCTACTCCCGATTGTAAACCAGCTTGTTGCCATGGTTACACATCATAACAAATGCTCAAAAAGTGAAAAAAGTGAAAAAATAGCAGTAAAAATCCTCCAAGCTTCACAGCACCAGAAACAGAAAAGTAAAAGAGCACTAACTAATTCACTGCCAGCCATTTCCTGATCACTAAAGGCCTTCGCTGCCAGTGTTTCTCGCCGTTTTTACTGTTTCTTTAAGAGTCACAGAACGTTGCGCGCTAGGATGATGTCGATGCCAAAACCACTAAAACAAAAAGGAGACTCACCTCTTACATCAGGAAGAATCCGCGCATTTCGAGCCTCATCAGCTCTTTCATAATCCGTTGTCGAATTGTGATCTGCAGACGCTTTTCCAGTTCGCACCTCACTTTTGTTTACAGGAACGGCCCAAAACGATCTCCTAACATATGGATTTTCTGCTTCCTGATCATGTGACGTGTGACGTATGCGGATGAAGATCGGCTTCAGAGCTGAGATGTTTGTTCTCTCAGCGTGGGGTCTCGTTCCGATGCCCAAATAGTAAAAAAATGCAAATGACAACTTTAGTCGTCATTGGCAGTGAATGAGTTAACATTTCTATTCTCATAATGTAGTAAAAAAACATCTATAAATAGAAATCCTTAAAAATGACAGTAGAATAGGCTCAAATATGATCTAGGACTTAAATTTACTAACTTTTAACACCAGAGCAGGCGTGATATAGGGGGCGTTACCCACTTTGACCTTGGGGCTTCCAGTCCATGCTCTGCACAGATGTTTCTGTACACAATGCCAGCCGCTTGGTTGTGGCGTTCCATGTACGCTTTCCCTGCCAGCATCTTACACCATGCAGTTATATGGTGGATTGTCTCGGGGCCTCCTTGCATAGCCTACACCTTGGGTCTTGTCTGGTGTGGTAGATCTTGGCCTCTGTTGCTCTAGAGTTCAGGGCCTGTTCCTGTGCAGCCATGATGAGGGTCTCTGAGCTGTCCTTCAGACCAGCTCTTTCTAGCCATTGGTAGGATTTCTTGCTATCAGCCACTTTGGTTATCTGTCGGTGGCACATCATGTTAAAAGTTAGTAAATTATTTTTTCCTCTCTATTCTGGTGCAAAGTTTGAAGTTCACCGATTCATCTGCATCATAGCTAGAATCACTGCCATAACTATTAAAGTGACCAATGAGTTTATAATCATGTAATAAACCTGTGCTAACATGATCATTTTCCTGTCTCTTAGGCTGGATTGCCATCCTCGGTGCTCTTTGGCTTTTGGTTCTGGCCGATGTTCAGGACTTTGAGATCATCCTCCACCGGGTTGAATGGGCCACACTGTTGTTCTTTGCTGGGCTTTTTGTTTTGATGGAGGTATTTAGCATACATGTCCTGAAAATGTCTTTTTATTTGTTCTGTTTTTTATTCTAGAGAGTCTGGACTAGAAATCAGAAGATGAGAACAAAAACTGTCACTAATCAAAATTATTTTTTCCAGTATCTAAGTTCATGGTAATGAAGTTCTGGTGTTTGTAGCTCGACTTTGCTCTGACAGATATCTTCAAAAGATGCATAATAACAGTCAATAGCTGGATTACAACCATTGACAAAATGCTGTTTAGTTACAGAAATCTGGTTTGGCAGTAAGAAAAGAAATGACCAATTTCTTCACTTGGAAGCCACAGTTTGTCAGCACCGTGCGTGTTCTGTTTCTCACCTCAGAGTCTGGTATGGATGTGAGCAAAACTATTTGTTGGAGGCATTAAACTCAGTGTAATGTAGGACAAACATCCCCCATGAGGAAGGCCCAGCTGCATGTGAATATATATATCTTTTATTCTTAGTGTCGGGAACGATAACAAGAATAGATTTATCTCAGTCTACTTAATGGCCACTAAATAAAACCCAAATTACTTTTCCTCTCTTGGTTCCCACCTATGAGTTAATGCCTCCAGATTTTTTCTTCTTCAGCATCGATCTCCTCCTCTTCATTTTTCAGGCATTAGCCCAGCTGCAGCTCATCGACTACATTGGAGAGCAGACAGCGCTGCTTATAAAAGTAAGTCTTGCCTTTGCTTTTTCCAGCCTCAGCCTTCCTGGCTAAGGTACCTGTGCTGCTGACATAATTGATAATTGTGCACAGGTGATGTCATGCATGTTAATCCTTAAGCGCTGCACCGTTCTGAATTCAATTATTTTGTTTACGTTGGATTCCTGCCAGTGGTTGAAGGTAATTGTCACCCATATTCTTGCCCCTCTGAGAGGTGCAAGTGAGTCGCCTCTTGGCTGAGAATCACACTTGTAATGGGAACGTCAGCTTATGTTTAGACAGCAGACCTGAACGCGTCTAATGATCACACACGACAGGCGGTGTGCTGTTCTGGATACCTAACTCACTCTGTATCCCTGAACAATGAAAAAGGCAATAGAGTTGCTCCCAGCTGGAGGACAGGTGAAAGAGAGCGGCCTTGTGATGCTGATTATACATCGCGCTCTGTCACATGTGTGGAACTGACGGGTCTACAGATGAAACGCAGAGCCACCTCCCGTGGTCCTGTCATCAAACAGCTTCACTCTCTGAGCCCACACTGCCCGGCGAGAGGTTCAGTGTCAAAGATTGATCACAAATTGTGTTTCTGGTTTAGGATGGCGTCTGGCTGAGGAAGCAGCTGTTAGCATGTTGAGTGTTGATGAAAACACGGTTATGTGTTGTTCTGATGATCTCCCCTCTCAGGCGGTACCAGAAGACCAGCGCTTGGCTATAGCCATTATCCTGGTGATGTGGATCTCCGCTCTGGCCTCCTCCCTCATTGATAACATCCCCTTCACTGCCACCATGGTAAGACGCCTCAGTGTGACTCACTGACGCCAGTTCATCTGTTCATCTGTCACAGATTCACACAATCAAGTCACATGTAGGTTCTAAGATGTGGAAAAGTGGTAAAGTCAAACAAAAATTCACTTTAAATCCTAAACTGACATTACAATCTATGCAGTTGTTCATGAGATAAGTTGCAACAGGCCAATAGTTGAATCTGCACAGCCGGTTTATTTCATGGCAGACCTTTTCGTGTGAAAGAGAAGAAAAAGGTCTCTGTGTGAATGGCTGTTTAGAGAAGGTTCGGCTCCTGAGCTGTATGATTTGGAGCTAGGATTGGAACAATATTACATGTAACTTGTACCAAGTTTTAGAACTTGCAACATGTTTTGTAACTGTAACTTTAGTTTTGTGCATTTAATTCACGTTTTTTAACACGTAACCTTTATTTTGTAACATGAAACTTTCATTTTGTAAAACAATCTATTTACAAGTTTCAAATCACAACTCTTACACATCTCAGTGTACAGTTACAAAACTCAAATCTACGTATACAAATCAGTTTGTCCCAATTTACTTCTCGAAGAACCGATGACAGGTTTTGTCTTATCAGCCAATCACGTGTCTCAGATATAAAATCCTGCTCTAATTCAAGCTAATTTTATTTCTCTAAAATTACCACCACTTACTGGTAAAGAGTGAGAATGTAAGCAAGTTTTGTTGTGAGCAGTGCAACAGACCTCTGCCCTCTTGCCATGATTGGACAGGAATCCAAGACTCCTCATTGGCTGCTCAGACAAAGACTGTTATTGATTTTATTGGGAATGGAAGTTAGAATTGGGACAAAATGTTTTGTAACACATAGATCTAAGTTTTGTTATTGTAGACTGAGACGTGAGATTTGAAAATTGTGATTTGAAACTTGTACATAGATTGTCTTTCTGCAAGCTGTTACAAACCAAAAGTTAAATGTTACAAAATGAGAATTGTGTGTTAAAAACAAAAGTAATGTGTTACAAAACGTATATTACGTGCTACAAAACAAAAGTTAAACGTTACAAAATGAGAATTATGTGTTAAAAACGAAAGTAACGTGCAACCAAACAAGAATTACATGCTACAAAACAAAAGTTCAATGTTACAAAATGAGAATTATGTGTTAAAAACAAAAGTAATGTGTTACAAAACGTATATTACATGCTACAAAACAAAAGTTAAACGTTACAAAATGAGAATTAAGTGTTAAAAACGAAAGTAATGTGTTACAAAACGTATATTACATGCTACAAAACAAAAGTTCAATGTTACAAAATGAGAATTATGTGTTAAAAACGAAAGTAACATGCAACAAAACAAGAATTACATTCTACAAACCGAAAGTTAAACGTTACAAAATGAGAATTGTGTGTTAAAAACAAAAGTAATGTGTTACAAAACGTATATTACATGCTACAAAACAAAAATTAAATGTTACAAAATGAGAATTATGTGTTAAAAACGAAAGTAACATGCAACAAAACAAGAATTACATTCTACAAAACTAAAGTTACATGTTACAAAATGTAAATTACACGCTACAAAAGGAAGTTACATTTACAAAACATGTTACAAGTTACAAAACGAACAAGTTACATGTAATATTGTCCTAATCCTAGTTCCATATTTTGTAGTCAAATCAGTAAACAACTGTAGGGGTGGGAGGTAGTGCATGTTAACACACTCGTGCGTTCCCTGCCCTTCTCTGTCTCAAGCTATTAGTAGAGAACGACTCCTCACTAGTGCTACACAAAACGTTATAGCCATAATTCTGTTTGCAAACATTAACTAACTGTGTTGGTTATCTTGAATGTCGACTTCAAAAATCAATCAGTTGTAAAGTGACAACCAATTAAAATAATAAAGTCATTGCAGACTGAGTGAAACAAGAGGAGTATTTAACGATGGGTTCAATGGTTTGTAGACCTTGTTTTTTCCTTTATATACAATGTGTGTTCTTGTTATTGTTGGGTTTTTTCTTGTTAAAAAATAATAAGAATTTATATAAAAAAACATAAAGACAAAGTAAATGAACAAGTTTTTACTCATCTTTCAACAACAATTCTCGTTGAACACAAACTCCGGAAGACATCTCCCCTTTTATCTCTCACTCTCATCACCCTGTTCTGTGTGCTAAGATGTTTTTTCAGTTAGAAACCCTAACCCTAAGTTTGCTTCAGTTCAAACTTGAATAAATAATTGGGATGGAGTCGAGTATCAGGGAACATTTTAGATATAATTCAATAAACCCCAGCAAGTTTTAGTTGTAGAGACCACCCCAGAAGATAAAAACAAAGCTTTACAAAAAAGTACACACAGATGAACCTCACCACCACCCATCTTTAATGTGTCACAAATAGTGATTTGCTGGTAAATCTATGATTTAGATCAGTAATTTCCTGCAATGAGGAAATTCTAGATGGAATGTGGCTTCAACATTAAAAGTAGATCCTTTCCCCTGCTAAACTGGCACATTTATAACGTGTGTGTGTGTGTGTGTGTGTGTGTGTGTGTGTGTGTGTGTTTATAAGGTCTTTTTAATTTGTGCATAACTCATTTGATGCTTCCCTGTTAAATCAGCTGATTTTTACCTCCAGACATCAGATCTGCTGCCTCTAGACTGATGGGTGTCTCAGAGCGCGGTCAGTGGGCTCATTTAGGATGTTATCCCCTGACAGAATGAAGCATTGTTAGCTTAAATAAGCCATCAGAGTTTTGACTACACCCCCCTCCATGTTGTGTGTCAGCTGTTTTTGAAGATGCCCTTGTGTCTGATAGTTTCTCCATATTTTCATGCTCATGCAAGCGTTGCTCCACCTGACACAAAAAGAAAACTTTATAGTGCATCAACTCAGCAAAAGCTGATAAGAAAGCCTGCAGTTCGTTGCTGTCACAGTGGGGAGAAGGACCAGTGATTTTTCTTTCAGCTACAATTTCTGGTTAAAGAGTGATTGAACACTTATTTCAGGTGTGACATTCTGTCACTTTTAAAGAACGTGTCACCCCTCTGGGACCGAGTTAGAAAACATCGGTTCTACTCTAACAAATAATTAAAGTGTATCTTGTTCTTTCTGAAACCTTTCAGAAGCAAAAGTAGATTTGAGCTCTACACCAAGAAAACCTTTTCTGTAATTTGAATCATGACCTCCAAATATACATAAAAGGTTAGTTTATTTATATTTAGCATGTTAGCAACCATGTTTAGTAACAAAATCAATGTGAAGAGGTCCCGTATCTAAGATCTCAGTCTCTTTGTTGATATGATTGTGTGTCTGTTTATCTTCAGACCATCTACTAATCTGGATTCTTATTACTGGTGGGACTCTGAGACCTTAGCAAGGGGATTTCTTCAGCCAAATTTGATTTTTGTGGAAAAAAAAGGTCGAAAGAGGTGTTAAAAACAAACTTAGTATTTCTCTCAGAAAGATTAGCAAATGTCTGCAGAAAAAACAATGTTATACCTCTTTAAGACATTAAACTGTTATTTTTTGTCATTTTAATTGTGTTTCTGTTTTTAACAGATTCCAGTTCTCATCAACCTGAGTCAGGACTCGGATGTGAACCTGCCAGTAAAACCGCTCATATTTGCTTTGGCTATGGGAGCCTGTCTTGGAGGTAAGTTTCTAATCTCACATGTCTTTTATATGCTTTCATACACACACAGACTATAAGGTTTGGGTTACACAACCACCAGAGGCTCTACAGATCCTCGTCTGAAAGGTGTGGATCTTCTATCGACAGCCTCTGGCAAAGACACACACATGATGTGCTCCGTGTGACAGCCTGGATTTGAGCAGCCGTGCTGCTCCTCTGGGAACTGAGGCTTCTTCTTTAGAGGTTTTTTCTGTGAGAGAAGATTGAAGGACCTCAAAGCATTCAGCTTCCACTACACCCGTCTGCACAGGGTGGGTTTCTGGGGGTGAGGACACAAATATAGGAGCTGTCGGCGTGTTTCGGTTGAATTATCTGACGTCTGACAGAGTTTTATTGATCAGCAGTATGCTGGTGCCATGGCTGCGTTCTGAACTGATGATTTTTAAAACACACTGAATACACAAGATGATCAAGCCTTTTATTTGATCTGTTTTACAGCAGAATTGTGTGATTATGGGATTATGGCATGAGCATTTCATATTTAATTTTTAAAATCTTAAATAACACTTAAAAATAATATTTCTGTGTTGTCAGGTAAATATTTGGTGGTTTGATCATATGTTATAATAATGTGAATGATCAGTGACATGGGGCTTAATTAGGGGGCTGAAATGTAAACATGCTGAGATTTCAGCTCAAAAGTTCATCGCTGTGATCCCTCCTAGCTCAGATGTGGGCGGACAAAGTGGAGAAGAGAGTTTCTTTAGCTTTATACATCACAGATTGTAGAAAGACTCCCATAGAAAAGGCTGCAAACACATTTACTCTCACTGGTTGCTCCAGGGACAACCTTACTCTCTCTTTACAAGAAGAAAAAGAAGAAATGAAAGAGCTGGAAGAAAAGCAGTTTTCTGTTATCTACAGTCTTGTTCCCTCCCACTCCTCATTGTCATGAAAGATGTCCATTCATTAGTTTCCTTTAGCTTATCCAGTCTGGAGGTTGCAGAACAGACATCTAGACATCCATCTGTGCAGCAACACCTGCTGGGAGAAACCCAAGGGATTTCCTGGCCAGAGAGGAAAGATTTGCATGTTCTAGATCCCAAGGCACCTTGGTACCCCATATTCCTGCAACATCCATGCAAATAATGACTCAGGGGGCATGAGCCTTCTCCAAATCCACATAAGATCCAAATAGCAACTCTGTAAGTAGAAGACCGCTCCACTGTTCCGTGACTTGGATGAAAACCACAATGCACCTCCTGAATTTGAGGTTTGACAACTATACTGGCATCTCCTTTCCAACATTCTGGAACAAACTTTTGTGGAGGGTCTGAGATCCCCTGGTAATGTTGCATGTGGGCCCAGCTCCCGTGGAGCCTCCACCTGCTGATCCTTAGCCTCAATAATACATGAAAGATGTTTCATGCCTCAGGTGGCTTCTCAGTTGTTCCTTCTCAGACTAACAAAGAACAGCTGACAGGTAACACAGCTGTAAACATGTCAAATTAAACTCAACTAGTTCTCAAATAAACAGGAAGATTTATAATTTAGTAAAATGGCCATAACTTAAAATTTCTGTCCATGCAGGTTAAATAAGTTCAGAGAAGCTAAACATTCTTGCCTGTTTAAAAGGGTTTTCATACACTATCTTTGCAGTTTTCTCAAATTGTTACATCCAATACAAGAAAAACGACATTTGTTGTTTATCTGTTATCGGGTGTTGATTTTCATGAAAATCTAATGTATATCAGAATCAGAAAAACTTTATTTATCCCCGAGGGGCAACTAAAAGTTGGTCATTTGGATGAATTCATTGATCATTAGACAATAACTTTCCCTAATTGTTATATTTTTTTAGGAAACGGTACATTGATTGGAGCTTCAGCCAATGTTGTGTGTGCAGGGATTGCCGAACAACACGGATATGGCTTTTCCTTTGTGGAGTTTTTCAAGTAAGCCCTCTCTCCTCTCACAGCATGGCCTGCAGCATTTCTAACAGTCCAGCATGAATACGCACGACTTTCCTGTCTGAAATGGTAAATGGTCTGTATTTGATATAGTGCCTTCGAGAGTCATGGAACCTCCCACGGCGCTTTACAACACAATCAAACATTCACACACACATTCACACACTGGTGGGGATGAGCTACGATGTAGCCACAGCTGCTGTGGGGCGCACTGACAGAGGCGAAATGTAGCTTTACTAGTTTTTCTGCTCGGATGTTGGTTTGTGAGTCATGTACCATGAACTACTCTGCCTGGAGGAGTGCTTGAACATGAATGTCTCTCATGTTGGGACAGACAATGCCAAGGAAGCATAGGAGATGTATGACAGCAAAATAGTGGTGGTCGGAGGGGTTGGCGGCTCCTTGTATGGCAGCTTCATTTATATCTGTCTGTATTCTAACTGCCAGTATTTCATGATATTACGTGGTAAAAATGACCTGTATTTATCACACGCTGGTGAAGATGAGCTACAGCGTAGCCACAGCTGCCCGGGGACACACAGGCCGAGGCAAGACTGCTGTACACAGGGGCGCCACCGGTCTCTACGACCACCAGCAGGCAGGGTGGGTGAAGTGTCTGTGACAGACTGGACGTGAACCTGCAGCCCTCTGGTTACAGGGTGGACATGTAATTCCTCTGTTCCCCAATGGTTGAGCACAAAAGTGCTGATCTTCAGGAATTACAACAGTAGCATTCATAATTATGTGCCTTTTCTCTTTAATACATGCATACAACCCAATCTAAATGTGGATAAACTGCAGCAAAGATGCCTGTTTGACTCTGTCTCCCTTTGCAAGGGTTTGATAAATTTAGTTTCTAAGGTACAACTGTTGTGCCATCATTTGGTGATGAGTTTTAGTTTGTCTTCAGAAGAAATGCCTTAATCATCAAGCTTTTTTTTTTTGTCAAAATGAGTCGCAGATAAAATTCAAGCTTGATGTGAGATCTTGTGGAGGGCTGCTGTAAAAATGTAGAGAAATGTCCTTTTATCTATAGCTGGATGGAAAGCCGGCTGCCTCCCCAGTTTCTATCTGCTCACAAACAATTTCCACTGTGATGTAGCAGCTGGATGTCGATTCAGTTTGCCTGTTAGAGGAATAGAAGTGGTCAGAAAGGATGAAAGGGTGATGAATGTGGGTCTGATTAGGTCTTTAACACAATACTACTGAATGGTTCAGATAAAACATGAAACAGAAAGTGTGCCTGTATGACATGAGAGAAAACTCGACTCAAACGGCTTACATTAAACTACTGTTTTCATTCGGGGGACATAAAAATGAGAAGAAAAATCCCTGAATGAATTAATGCTACTCTAGTGTCATCAAACTGAGGAACACTTTGAGCAGTATCTGACTGAGCAACATTTTTAATGAACTACTGGAGTCGACCCTTTTGTGTCTCTTAGCTCAACTTCTCATGAACCACCAGATCGACACGTTCAGAAAAGCTTTCACTGAGACATCCAGCTACAACAATTTAACCGTCTTCAATCTTTTAAAACCTGATAAATGAAATGGTCAGTGCTTCTTCAGTTGGCTGATGTTAAGGTGACAATTTGAATTTTTCTCTAATATTTTATTATTTTTATTATGTAATGATTATATACCAGGTGTAGCGATGAATGAGGCTTCTGCATCCTCCTCTAAGATGCTTTATGGATGTTGAAACTGAAACAAACTTAAGGACAGACTCATTCTTTAAAGGGCTCAGTATATGTGGTCCCAAAATTGTATAATTCATTTAATGGAATAATTAAAAACGTTGTTAAAAATAACTCCCTATAAAACGCTAAAATACAGGTCCTTCTCAAAAAATTAGCATATTGTGATAAAGTTCATTATTGTCTGTAATGTACTGATAAACATTAGACCTTCATATATATTAGATTCATTACACACAACTAAAGTAGTTCAAGCCTTTTATTGTTTCTAATATTGATGATGTTGGCATACAGCTCATGAAAACCCGAAATTCCTATCTAAAAAAATTAGCATATCATGAAAAGGTTCTCTAAACGAGCTATTAACCTAATCATCTGAATCAACTAATTAACTCTAAACACCTGCAAAAGATTCCTGAGGCTGTTGGAAACTCCCATCCTGGTTCATTACTCAAAACCACAATCACGAGTAAGGCTGCCGACCTGACTGCTGTCCAGAAGGCCATCATTGACACCCTCAAGCAAGAGGCTAAGACGCAGAAAGAAATTTCTGAACGAACAGGCTGTTCCCAGAGTGCTGTATCAAGGCACCTCAGTGGGAAGTCAGTGGGAAGGAACAAGTGTGGTAGAAAACGCTGCACAACCAGAAGAGGTGACCGGACCCTGAGGAAGATTGTGGAGAAGGAATGATTCCAGACCTTGGGGGACCTGCGGAAGCAGTGGACTGAGTCTGGAGTAGAAACATCCAGAGCCAGTATAGATATATTTTGTTAGATCATATTACACTTGATATAGCCTCTGCTTCCACTTCAAATCAATCTCTCTGGGTTCCTTTGATCGGTTCCATCACATAGCGATGACGGGGGACCATGGATATTGTCCTGCGGGATGATGTGGGTGAGGGGGTGGAGGGTCTGAGTTTGGAGTATCTTGACGGTCCTTGGAGGTGGGTTCTCTGGGGGTGTCTGGAGGGCCGTTGCCCCCCTCTGGAGGTGCTTGGGTTGCCTCGGGGAGTGGACTACTGGCGGTTGTGAGACGGGCCCCTTGGAGGTCTTGGCGGTGGCCATGGGTTACTGCCCGGCGGCTGCATTGCCCCTGGGCGGGTCTGGGTGGGGCCTGGGGGCTCGGAGTGTGGGGGTGGCCGGCCCCGTGGGGGGATCTGGGTGGGGCCTTGGGGGTCGGGTCCTGACATGTATGCTGCCGGGGAGAAGGCAGGAACATGCAGCAGTGCCTGACTTGGGTTCGGGGGCCTCGGGTAGACCTTGGCTCCTCTGCAGTCACATCACATGGGAGGGGGAAGTCCAGGAGGGGGAGGACCCAACCTTACCTAGATGTCCTATGTCTTTTATAGTCCGGAAGTTGTGCAAATGCAGGGATGGGCGTAGATATTCTGCTGGGGTGGGGCTGGATTGGTGCCCTCAGACTCCGTGAGGCTCTGTGATGCTGCTGCTTTGGGCCCTGGCAGGATGGGCTGGGGTCTCCATGCTCTGGGTGGCATTTTGACAACAGAGGTGCCTATTGGGGCCAGTGGGGGAGCTGGCTCCCTGGAGGGCTAAGACCAACCAGCCATTCTGCTACATTCTGTGGCCATGCTGCTACAAGGAGCAGCAGTAGCTCAACAGGTTGAGCGGGTTGTCCAGTAATCGGAAGGTTACAGGTTCGATCACACACACGCACGCACGCACGCACGCACACACACACACACACAAAGAAACATCCAGAGCCACCGTGTACAGGCGTGTGCAGGAAATGGGCTGCAGGTGCCGCATTCCCCAGGTCAAGCCACTTTTGAAACAGCGGGAGAAGCGCCTGACCTGGGCTACAGAGAAGCAGCACTGGACTGGTGCTCAGTGGTCCAAAGTACTTTTTTCAGATGAAAGCAAGTTTTGCACGTCATTCGGAAATCAAGGTGCCAGAGTCTGGAGGAAGACTGGGCAGAGGGAAAGCCAACATGCCTGAAGTCCAGTGTCAAATACCCACAGTCAGTGATGGTCTGGGGCGCCATGCCAGCTGCTGGTGTTGGTCCACTGTGTTTTATCAAGGGCAGGGTCCATGCAGCTAGCTATCAGGAGATGTTGGAGCACTTCATGCTTCCATCTGCTTAAAAGCTTTATGGAGATGAAGATTTCATTTTTCAGCACGACCTGGCACCTGCTCACAGTGCCAACACCACTGCTAAATGGTTTACTGACCATGGTATTACTGTGCTCAACTGGCCTGCCAACTCTCCTGACCTGAACCCCGTAGAGAACCTGTGGGATATTGTGAAGAGAAAGTTGAGAGACGCCAGACCCAACACTCTGGATGAGCTTAAGGCCGCTATCGAAGCATCCTGGGCCTCCGTAACACCTCAGCAGTGCCACAGGCTGATCGCCTCCATGCCACGCCGCATTGAAGCAGTCATTTCTGCTAAAGGACTCCCGAACAAGTACTGAGTGCATAACTGAACATAATTATTAGAAGGTTGACTTTTTTGTATTAAAAACACTTTTCTTTTATTGGTCGGATGAAATATGGTAATTTTTTTAGATAGGAATTTTGGGTTTTCATGAACTGTACGCCAAAATCATCAATATTAGAAACAATAAAAGGCTTGGACTACTTCAGTTGTGTGTAATGAATCTAATATATATGAAAGTCTAATGTTTACCAGTACATTACAGACAACAATGAACTTCATCACAATATGCTAATTTTTTTAGAAGGACCTGTACAATCAGGCTTACCAGTTGGGAACTGTCAATAACTGGTAGACGAAGCAAAAGTAAAATAAGCCAACAAAGTCACTCCAAGTTCAGGAGTTTAAGGAACTTTTGGTACTGTACACACAGAGCCAATGAAATGAAAACATGATATCTCTTTATCCACCTCCTCATGGTAAGGCACAAGTTAGAAGAACCTTGGCTCCATTCATGCAGCCTTGACAAGATGCTTCTTGCTGACTGGATGTAAACCAGTCCCCTGGTAGAGTCCCACTGAAATAGCAACCCCAAACAAGACAGTGTGTGCTGGAGTTTGAGTCGTCACACGCTAAACTGATCCGAAGTGAGCCCAGGGAGAACTGGGTTGCAGTAGACAGCCAGTAGAACCAACACACATCGAAAGGGAACCACAGGAGAAACAGATCAGACACAAGCAGAAGCACAACAGAAGCAGAAGCAGCAGTGATTTCCTCATGTCTTAGCCACGTGTGAAGAACTCCTGTTCTCTACCGACCAGGTGTGAGTGGAAGGCGACCTGGAAGCTGTGGTGTCATCGAGAAGGGAGAGACAGACTGATAGATTGGATTTTACTCCTAGAAACATGGCTTCCTTTGCTGGTGAAAGGCCATAGCAATTAATTAATCGAGGATGCAGGGGAGATCATCCCACAACACCTACAGTACACATAAAGGATTCAACACAGCAGGTTTATGAGGAAGGTGCTAATTCTGTTAAAGAGGTGGAGGTCTCTTATAATCATATTAAAGGGACAATGTGTAGTTTTTACCATTAATCTCTGGAAATATCCATCAAAAAGTTATTGAAAATGAATTAAATGATGCTCAGCTGTTGAAAAAATTGCTGGCTTTGTAACATAAAAATCAGGTCTGAAATACATGGGAGTGGGTCTAAGTCTCTGGGTGACATCATGTTAGACGCCATGTTTCCTATGGGAGTCCATGAGGACAAAACACATTTATTGGTTTGTAAGAAACAGTTACAAAACTTTCACCATTCATAAACGTTGTTTTACACATTTACCTCTTCACTCGTTATCAGTGATGAAAGGGAGCCTGATGCTCTTGTTGTTTTGCTGGAGGTTGCACTCCCAGGGATTTTTGACCCTAATGGCCATCTGTTGGTAAGGTCTTACTCAAACACAAAAATAATGCTCGCTTGCAGTGATTTAAGTATGTACGGCCCCCCATTGCTAGGGACAATACACACGGTCACTTTCAATATGATAAAATTTGGTGTTACAGGATTAATTACGCACTGAAATTGCCTCAAAATAGTCTCAAAGCAGGACAACAGCGTAGGTAATGTTTAAGTAGCTCTAGAAACAGCATCAATTCCAATGAAAGTGTCACCTCAGTTGTATTTATAGTACTATGAATAGCTTTTTTCTCACTTAAAAGCATAAGAATGACAATTTTCAAACAATTTTGTTTAAAGTGGTATTAACAGTTCCCGCCTGTCAGCTCTGCATCCCTCCCTCTGTCTACAGTGAGTAGATAGAATCATTGCTTGCGGCTTCAGCTCTGCCTGTAATTGGCTGTCTGTAGAAAGGGTCACAGCTGCTGAGAGAAACAGGTAAGGGGAGAGACGTCTGTCTGTGGCAGACAGCTGGGACTAACTAGTTCTGTAGCAGCTGGGTGAATGGTGGGGCCAGATCAGCCCGCAGGGATACGAATGCCTCTTTGATGGGCCATCACAAAGGAAAATGAGTCGCTCTGAAAAGATCCACAGTTAGTTGGTATGGCCTCTGTTGCCTCCTTTATACATCTGGGCCTTTAGCATTCTCATCTTCTCAAACCACTAGCCCAGGGATCACGGTAAAAGCATCTCCTCTGTATGTACTTTGTAGTCCAGCCGGGTGGAGTATGCTCCAGTGCGTTCACTGAGGAGTAGTGTGAACAGCTACTACGGTATCAGAAGACATGTGGCTCCATATATCTGTTTCTTACTTTGTGTTTTTATGGGCTAATTCTCTTGTATGTGTGTCTAAAGTCGTGACTTTATCTTGTGTTAAACTGTAAAATACAAAAACCAAACATCTGAGTGAAAAATTTAAAGAAAGTTCAAACCGAGGCAGAATTTTTCTCAGGGATGTTTGTGGGAGTAGACCTTAGATGTCCACTCAGATGCACAACAGGACTTCCTCCAGACATGACACTGTGTCTTTCTAGAAAATTGATTAATATTAGGATTCCTTTTCATAATCCAAGTCGTTCAGCTCCGTCCCACCAGGCTGTGAAGAATCTTTTCTGCCATCTTGAAGGGTATTTCTATGTGGATAACTACATTAAAGGGCTGGGGGACACAAAAGCCAGAACTCCCGAGTGCAGAAAGGCAGCATCCCAATCGTTTATGTGGAACTGATAAAGCCAGTTTCAAGTGTCTACTAGCTTGGGCATTTCTCATAAACAGAATCAGCTCATCTAAATCAGAGACCATGGTTCTGAGTTGGAAAAGAGCCAAACGTCTTCTCCGGGTCAGGGACGAGGTCCTGCACCAAGTGGAGGAATTTAAGTATCTCGGGGTCTTGTTCACAAATGAAGGAAAGATGAAGCGCAAGATCGATAGGTGGATTGTTGCTGCGTCTGCACTGATGCAAGTGTTGTACTGGTTTGTCGTGATGAAGAGAGAGCTGAGCTGGGCGGCAAAGCTCTCGATTTACCGGTCTATCCACCTTCCTACCCTCACCTATGATCACGAGCTTTGGGTAGTGACCAAAAGAACAAGATTGCGGATACATGTTGCCAAAATTAGTTTTCTCCGAAGGGTGTCTGGGCTCTCCTTTAGAGATAGGATGAGAAGCTCAGTCATCAGGGAAGGGTTCAGAGTAGACCCGCTGCTCCTCCACGTCGAGAGGAGCCAGTTGAGGTGGCTTGGGCATGTAGTTAAGCCTCCTGGACACTTCCCTGGTGAGGTTCTCTGGGCACGTCCAACCGGGAGGAGATCTAAAGGAAGACCTAGGACATGCTGGAGGGACGATGTCGCTCAGCTGGCTTGGGAATGCCTTAGTATTCTTCTGGAGGAACTGGCCCAAGTGGCTGGGGAGAGGGAAGTCTGGGCCTGTCTGCTTAGGCTGCTGCTCCTGCGACCCGACTCTGTATGAGCGGAAGAACACTGATGGGTGGATGGGCATAATCTTGAACTGGATTATAATAATATGAACAAGGGTCTGATCATCTGTAGAACTCAGTGTTGCTAATATCTGGACCCAAACTGTGGCTTAATGGTTCTGTAATGAACGCGATACAATAAAATATCGTTGGGACAAAAAGTAAATTTTTACTTTAAAATGAATTTGCTTCCTCTGGTACTAAACATCCTTTGTGTTCAACATTCACATAAAACTGATTCCAGAACTATCTGTTTATTCATTTATTGATAACACTTTACAATAAGGGTCCCTTTATTACTTAGTGCATTATGAAGCATTAATAAAGTATTAAGTAAAGAATTAACAACTACTTAATATGCATTAAAAAGCAGACACCCCTTCTCGGCCCTTTGTCCTGACCTTAAGGATACTTAATAGTTACAAATATTGGGAACATTAAAAAAGCACTCCTTTATTTATTAATGCTTAATAATGCACTAAGTACTGTTAATAAAAGAACCCTTATTGTAACGTGTTACCCATTTATTTAGTTTTTCAGATATCAGCACTGTTTACGTGACAGGTCTTTTTTGTTATTCCAAATAAAATTAAATCCACAAGGATTTTTGTACAGAAGCTGTGCTTTTTAGTACGTCAAAGAGCTTATTGTACTTAATGAAATTAAATGTGAGGTCATTAAATGACTTTGCTCTAAAAGGACTAACTATTCCCACTGAGTATTTTCTGTAGTGTATTTTGAGGCAGAATTTGATCCATGTTAGTGTTTTATAAGTCTCACTGCATAGAGCATCTTGGGTATTGCCATAAGCAGCTGTGTCATACAGCCTCCACAGTCAGCACTGCACATCCCTTGGGTTTATCTAAAGAGACTTTTCGAGATTGCATCAGTAGTTTCAAAGAGCTCCCATCAAATGCAATTATGTCAACGTGTGAGAGCACAAGGCAGAATGGGCATTTTTCAGACAAGATGAACCGTGTTCCTTTCTGTGCTGTACTGTGGCAACTTTTCCATCTGCCTCCTTCCCTTCATGCTGTGCCTGTGATGAGGAAACGAGTGTTGCTCAGCAGAAAGGTGACCTCAGCTTGTCTGACGATGATGACGGCTTAGATTTCTCCCTCCATCCATCTTAACCAGACACTCATATGATCACAGTGCTCTCATGTTTATAGCTTTGACCTTGTGAAAAGTTCCCTGTATTTACATAAAGTATTTTTGATGAAAACACATCTGATTTGGCTATAATCCAGTAAGTTCAGCTGAAAACGACTCTGACTCTCATCATTCATCGCTACCAACTCTATCTTTATTTTAGAATGGTCTCTTCACGTGAGGAGTTTTAGGTGGAATGGGTTTCTGCTTTTTGCACAAACTTTTAATGCAATGAAATCATCAAAATATATATTTAATATTGTGGTGCAACAGTTAGTGTTTGGAGATGAAAACTTTAAAACCAGCTCGTGAAACCAACGTCCGGACGGTAGTTATCTGTGACGATTGGTCATTTCAGTCAGTTGATTTTCACCAACAAGGAAAACTGTGCTGTTTTTGTTTGCTCGAGTCTAAAAGTGAAGGATGATGCGAGAAATAAGAAATTGTGAAAACTGCGTACGTCTGATGGAGGAACATGGAGCCTAACTCATGTACACGCTGAAGAAGACAGCCTCTACAAAGCTCGTGTCTAAGACCAAGACATGGGAACTTTCAAACCTTTGCATTAAACCTTTAAGCATCTTTCTACCTGAACTTTTCAAACATGTTTATTTAATATTCAATTTCTCTCTTATGATGTTATTGAAGTGACCAAAAGGGCATCTTAGGGTCCTGTGGTGAAACGGTCGTCCTGCAGTCAGAAAGTCCATATTTGATTAGCTGAAAATGCTCCTTAGTATGAAAGTAAACACGTCCGTCCCTAGTGTGTTCATTGGTCTGTGGACAAAACAATATGAGTCCTAAGTTTTAAAGGCAACAAGACAAGAAACAAACCGCAACATAACGCTTTGTACAACCCAATCATCGTAAAAATATCAAAAAATATATATTTTGATTTAGTTTTAAAACCACCGCAGGTGAAAACTGAACAAATAAAGACCAATCAGGAATGCGTGTCACCTGATGCTGTTCATGTCAGAGTTTAGACTCAGATCACCCGATGCTTAAAAATTACATAAAAAAATCTCCGTTTGTAAAAATTTATAAAATAGATTAATGCCATCCTCCGGGGTCGGGTCACAGGGGCAGCAGCCTAAGCAGAGAGGCCCAGCCTTCCCTCTCTCCAGCTGCTTGGGCCAGCTCCTCCGGGGGAATCCCAACGTGTTCCCTGGTCAGCAGAGTCCCTCGAGCATGTCCTCACCAGGGAGGCGTCCAGGGGGCATCCTAGCCAAATTCCAAGAGCCACCTTAACTTGCTCTTCTTGAAGTGAAGGAGCAGCGGGTCTACTCCGAGCCCCTCTCGCATGACAGAGCTTCTCACCCTATATCTAAGGGAGAGCCCAGGCACCCTGCGGAGAAAACTCTTTTCGACCGCTTGTATCCGCGACCTCATTCTTTCGGTCACTATAACCAAAGTTTGTGACCATAGGTGAGAGTAGGAAAGTAGATCAACCGGTAAATCGAGAGCTTCGCCTTCTGACTCAGCTCTCTCTTCACCACGACAGACCGGTACAACGCCCGCATCGCTGCAGACGCAGCACTAATCTGCCTTTCAATCTCACGCTCCAGCTTTCCCTCCCTTGTGAACAAGACCCCGAGATACTAAACTCCTCCACTTGGGGCAGAACCTCATCCCTGACCTGGAGAAGGCATTCTACCCTTTTCTGACTCAAGACCATGGTCTCAGATTTAGAGGAGCTGATTCTCATCCCAGCTGCTTCACACTCTGTTAGAACCGCTCCAGCGAAACTTGCAGATCACGTTCTGATGAAGCCAGTTTATACACAATTTAAAATAAGAAGACCTTATTTTATTGTATTGCGCTCAGAGTGTCTGACGGCCATCTTGATTTGCATCAGTGAAAGACAAACATCCCATGATGACTTTCAGAAAGTTTAAAATCAGGCAAAAACATCATCGATCGTATTCTGTCCTGTGACACCAGACTTCTGATGACGTGTAAATTACGTAAGCCCAAAGAGTTCGCAGCACCCAGTGAGCACACTTCAATCCCCACTGCTCAGAGGGGTGGAAGAAAAGTTCCTGCAAGATACTACAAATTAAAAATAGGCTACATGATGCTCAGTATCAAAACGGTGCTGTCAAACCTCGAGTTACACATAATAAGAAAATATTAGACAAACAACTGGATCACTCTGAAAGTCTGGTTTTCACTGGTACACATTTTATTTTAAAATCTATTATCCTAAACAGGTCCCATTATAGCTGATTAGACTCACACTTCATCACACTCTGTCACAATCATCATTTCTAACCATCTCCTGGTCTGATTTAATGACCTGTTGCTACGTTTTTAAACGGGCACTTTGCTGTTTTGACAGACTGATCACACAGAGCATCGTGTGCGTGTTTCAGCTCCAAACTGATCTGTGTCGTAGACCGGAGGCAAACAGATCTTTGGCCCTCAGAGCAGACATGTGTTCATGTAGGACATGGTAGTCATCCAAATGCCAAACCATCTGCAGCGCTGCAGTCTTCTGAGGAGATATTCTAGATGAAGGGAGCTAATTTGGAAATAAAAACAGCTAGAGATCATTGCTGCCATGTGATGAAGATGAGTCTGCTTAAGGGCCAGGACTGGACTGAGGGGGGAGAAGGGGAGCAGGATGAGGTAAAACCTATAATCTGCCCGTTTCTCAATCATAAGACAAGTGAAACAAACATTAAAGAAACTTTCTCTGTATTTAAAGTAAATAACTACAGACATTTACACTTGTAAGAAGTAGTTTTCCCCCTCATTTTACCTTTTCCTGAACTGATGAGCAGTTATAAACCTTTCTCAGTTCAATGTCCAGATCATTCCTAGGCACACATGTCCCAGATGTCGCTCTGCTTTTCCCCAGAACTGCAGGAGAAACACTTAACGCTCACGGGATATGTTCAGTGTCAGTGAAACTGTGAACAGGTGGGTCAAATGTAGACGAAACAGTTATCCGTTTGCTGCTAATCTAAAGCACACAGGAGTTAACTGGAGAAACCTCATTACTGCTACTCCAACTGAGGGAATGAGCTGCAGCTACAACCAACAAGTTTGTTTTGGAACCAAAATAATAAAAATCTGTTGTCAGGGTTTCTGTAGAGGTGATGACCAAAATGCAGAAATAAATGAGGGTAGCCAGTTAACTCAAGACTTTCAGTAAATCCTGAGCTTTACAGGCATGAAACAAGATGAGGGACATACGATGTGAGAGCTGCCCAGGTAGAACCGGGAAGTGAAGGAAGAAGCAAGGGAACAGATGTTCTAATTACTGTAATTGGCAGGTGGCTAATAAACTGGAGGACTGAGGGAGGCAGGAAGAGAAACAATGGGAGAGTAGAACATGTTGAATAAAAACAGACAGAAGGGAAATAACTGAAAAGCTAAAGAACAGAAATACACGAACATAGGGGAGTAGTACTAAAATACACAAGCACAGCGGGAGAAAGCATGATCGTAGGGAGAACTGAACCGCTGTCATGTTTTGAGGAAGGGACCTAACCCAAGACATGCAGAAGCAACACACAGAACCAACAGGGAAGTCAAAGAAAACAAGTTTAATAATAAGGTAGAAGTGACGGTGTACTGATAACAAAAACAGTGTCTTAAAACTCATGTCTCAGCCATAAGTTCACTTGTGGGAGACAAAAGGAGACAGATCTTACGGTGGTGGGGGAAGTAAGAGAGAGGAGCACTGGACCTGAGGTGGATCGGGGAGTCGGCGAGGGTGGCAAGAGTCCAAGGGGTCCAGGTGGGTGGGTGGTGGGAGAGCTGGTCGGTCCAAGAGGGGAGGATGAGACGTGGTCTGAGGCAAAATCCATGTTGGTTATGGTCAAGGGAGGTTGGAGTGGTCGAACGCCTGCAGTGTTGCAAAAATAAGAGTCAAAACCAAATATTGATTCAAAAAAATCCTAAAGACTAGAGTTCTTCTAGAAACGAGTGGTGGCACAAGCTACCCAATCATCCGGCGAGTTGAAGGTGTCTCACTCCTCCCTTTATATGCAGTCTGGGTGATGGAATAGTGGGAAGGTTGCAGGTTCGATCCCGGCTCCCACCAGAGAATTCTGCTGTTGTGTCCTTGGGCAAGACACTTAACCCACCTTGCCTGCTGGCGGTGGTCGAAGAGACCGGTGGCGCCTGTGTTTTTCAGCCTCGCCTCTGTCAGTGCGCCCCAGGGCAGCTGTGGCTACATTGTAGCTCATCCCCACCAGCATGTGAATGGGCGAATGACTGATCTTGTTGTAAAGAACCTTGGGGGGTTTGTAGAACCCTAAGAAGGTGCTATGCAAATACAGGCCATTTACCATCAATAACTTCAAACTCGGAGATTTAACTTTTAATGAAAAGAATTACATGCTTACATGGCAAACTTTCATTTTTACATTTTATATTAAGAAAATGTTTATTCAGTATTCAGTCAGTGTTTCCTTGTTGTTTACCTTTGAATTTTACTATCTCCTCATTCTCTACTCTCCTTTGTGGTTCTATAATGAATGTCATTAGTACTGTGATGTCATAAATTCCTCACTGAAGGACAATAAAGGGAGTTTCTATTCTATTCTATTCTATTCTATTCTATTCTATTCTATTCTATTCTATTCTATTCTATTCTATTCTATTCTAGTCTATTCTATTCTAGTTTTTTCATATTGGCAGTCCAACTCAAAATATTGTGCAATCTATTGAAAAAAGGCACAAATGACTCTCAGCTTAAACATTTATTTAAAGAGCAAGTCACCCCCTACAAGAAACTTACTTCACTCCCACTTCATGTTTGAAAAATGCAACAAATGCTGTTGCTTGGCAGACCGAGAGGGCGGAGCCGCTAACAAATACACACACACAGGCTCACAATGGCATTATGACATCGTAATATACCAGATGACATCATAGCATACCTCTTAGCCAATAGCGGTGGCAGATTTAAATTCAAATACAGTGCAGAATTTTTCCCTGACGACGGCGCAACACTGACAGTTTTAGGCAGAATATTTGAATTTTAACCAAGATGCACTGAACTGCCAAATTATTGCCTACACGTGTCTGTAGCATGATTAGACACTCCTTTATATAGTTTATCAGCAAAAAAATGTGATTTGGGGGTGACTTGCTCTTTAAATATCTGCAAAAGTGGCTTAAACATTGTCCTGATTTTGTTCACTATGGTAGATTAGCTGTGCTAGCACCATGGATAGGGATGACTCCATAGCTCTAGGTGAACATTTAGCTATTCCACTCAGTTTAATCAAAATCAGTCTTTGTGATATTTTAATCAGGAACAGATGGGTAGGACTTAAGCACGTGCAGCACCGAGGAGTCTCTGTCAGAATAACTTCCTTTCTCACTTTAAGATGATAAAACTGCAAAATTACAGCTCTAACAATTCAATTATCCCTCTTTGTTTCCTAGCTAACTTGTCATATTCTTGTCTCCTGGCAGATTGGGATTCCCCATGATGGTAATAACATGTTTGATTGCCATGTGCTACCTGCTGGCCACCCACATAGGACTGGGCTGGAACATGTGAGCCATGTCTGTCGGCAGATCCAGAGACTGTGGGTTCTTCATAAATGGGATATTTTACATCAGCCTTTGATCAGATTACAAATGGTACATGAAATGCTGCAGCCACATCTTCCTATAAAAGATGGAGAAGTGTCTCTGTGTAAAGTTTTACCACCAGGGACCTGATTTACCAGAGCTTTGACCAAAATCTTGACACTTACATTTGTCTTTGGTCTGGACAAAACTAACTTGATAACTGTGTACATGGTGCTATGGCTTCAGTGGGAACAAGCATCCATGCTGACACTGATTTTAAATAAAAACAACCCGCTGAAAGGGATTTTATAACATCTGATGTCTGCATTTCTCTGCTAAATTCCTGAGTAACAACAGGCAGCAGAGGAAGTAGAAGTGAGGTGCAGTTTCCTCAGCTGATTCAGACCTGTTAATCATATTTAATGTAGGACTAGTGATCATGTAAAACATTTAACAGACAACGTCCTTTTAACTAGTTAAGTTAGGACTGTTATGGGAATAATTGTACAACTCAACCTGAACATTATCTGTGTTTAATAAATTCACTTTTCAGAGATTACATGAACAACAAAGTGTGTCACGTCTCTGGATTCTCTCCTTTTGTTCATATCGATCAAATAACCACTGCCTGACCTTATTATTGACCAATGTTGGACCACTGACGCCGGTGACAGATACACAACCAGTAGGACACACACCTGTGAGACAAAACATCAAGTGTTTTTTAATATGACTTGGTCCAATTAAGCATGTGATGCTATTGGAAATGAAGTGTGACTTCTGTGCATATTTTGCCATTGCAGCTTATCCTGGGTCTTTATTACACTGGTTGTCCATCTCTTACAGGGCAGTGACAATGTATTTTGATGCAAAACACTGTCATGAATAAAAAAGGGTCAATTTTCACCATCGAAGTGTCACAGCATAACGCACGCCAGAACTGCAAAGTCAAGGTTACGCCTGCTGGAGGATTCTGATGCACAAATAAACCTTTTGCTCACTCATTGTTCTTCAACGCAGACACAAATAAACTGCCAAGGTCTCACCAGACGCAAAAGCCTTATCTCTGCTACAAGTCAGAACGCTGGATTCCTCACTCTGAATAAAAGTGAACATACAAGGCTTTTACAAATCATGTTATAAATAATCTTATGTGATGAATGAATAAGATGTTTAAATGAAATATTTGAATAACCTGTGCTTAAATCAATGAATTTGAAATGAAAATTGTTCTTACAGTGATCCATTTACATCACAAATCACTATGTGTTTGATTTAACAAGTTAGTCATTATCTACACTCATACACATCTTTGTAATATACAAATTAAGGCTAAGGTTCACCTCACATAACGTTTAAATATTCTTCATTCACAGAATTAAGAATCTTGTATTTGAAGGAAGGTGGGGCTTTCTGAGGAATGTTTTGGTAAAGCCTTCCAGGCATGGCACATTCTGATTTGCCAGAATGGCCGGAAATCAGAACACTGTAGTTTGTTAAACTACGACTCTGCTTCCTGGTCTGGACCCTGGGTAGTCATGGAGGACTAATAAAACTGGCCATGTTCCTAGAAAGAATAGGTGCTCCATCCAAAGAGGGATGGATGCCGTCTCTCCGCATCAGACCAGGTTTTCCCCAAAAAGTTTTCCAATTATCAATGTAGCCCACGTTGTTTTCAGGACACCACCTAGACAACCAGCGGTTGAAGGACAGCATGCGGCTAAA